>NC_133109.1:33934824-34190088 GCF_022965805.1 Primulina eburnea | reverse complement strand
AAGCCCATCTAGTTGAGAACTCGGCATTCAGGGAAGCGCGAGAGGTCATCTGGGAGGTCATCCCAGCCGACCTCCCATAACAGCAGTTCCGTAGATCGGGAGGTCAGTCGACCTCCCACCGAGCCGACCTCCTATAACAGCAGTTCCGTCGATCGGGGAGGTCAGCCGACCTCCCACGCCCTCCCATGCCGACCTCCCAAGGTCATCCTTGTCCGACCTCCCATATCAGCAGTTACGACGATCGGAAAGGTCAGCCGAGCTCCCAAGCCGACCTCCCTGGCCGACCTCCAAGAAGGTGATATCGGGACGATTGGAGATTCTCGGCCGAGCTCCCGAGCCGAGCTCCCATAAGGTCCTGGATTCAGGCGGGCTCATACTACGAGAGCTCTTACTCAGATATTAAGTGCGTAGCCCACAGAGATCAAAGCCCAGAAAGGTAAAGCCCATCAAAGATCTAATCAAATCTGGCACGATATCTAAACCAAATCTGGGCAAGATCTAATCAAATCTTTCGAAGATTCTGAGGATCCTAATCTGCCAAACTAGGACTCTATTGTTCTCCTATAAATACCAGGTTCCGTTCATTGTTTTATTAATTCATATATTCACATTCTCTCAGCACACACATTATCCTCTCGGTTTTCTGTTCTCTGACTTGAGCGTCGGAGGGGCTACGCCGGAACAACCTTCCGGCCCCCTTCTCACACTCTTGTTTGTGCTTTCAGATTTCGGAGATCTGACCCGAGCTCCCTAAAAGTACAAATCCGAGCTCCCCGCTCATTCTTGCAAGTACAAATCCGAGCTCCCCTCTCATTCTTGCAAGTCCAATCCGAGCTCCCCGAGTGACGTGCCGACTTTCCAGCCAGCGTTCCAAGGTTTGATCCGAACTCTCCAAGCAAGGATCTGACCTCCCAGTTAGCATCACCGATTTCAGCAATATCAATTGGCCGTCTGTGGGAACACTGAGCAAAGACGTAGATGTGAGAATTCAAAAAGAAATTGGGTGGAAGAGCTCCCAAGCATGCTATGGTCGTACATAACCACTCCGAAGATTGGCATCAGGGAGACGCTTTTCAGCTTAGTTTATGGAAATGAGGTGCTCCCGGCAGAGATGACGAAGAGACCTCCCGAGTAATATTCTATTATGAGCGAAACAGTGAGAGGCGAGCGGCGGACTTAGATTTCTTGGAAGAAAAGCAGGAAGCCGCGGCCATAAGGATGGAAGCTTACAAGAGACGCACAGCCCAATCGTACAATAGAAAGGTCATTCAGATGGGCTTTCAAGTGGGAGACTTAGTTTGGAAGAAGGTTCAAGATGTGGACGTGGGAAAGTTAGATCCAAGATGGGAAGGACCATTCAAGTTGATGGGAAAGCTTAGTTCGGATGCCTACTACTTCGAAGATCTGGCAGAGAAGAAATTGAAGAGGCCATGGAATGCTTACAACCTCCGCAATAACATCACTTAGATATTATACCTTTAATTTCTTTTATTTTGTCAGTTACTTTTGTAGAAAAGACCTAAGTATTCGATGCTATATTCAGTTACATTATTAAAATTACACATTTTCTTCCAAAATTATTGAAGCTTACACGGGTTTTCACCATGTCTTGCAGAAGCCCCGGAGCTCACCTCGTCTTGGTTACGCCAAGTTTGAAATAGGGTTTTCACCCTCAGTCAATTCAGGAGCCCAAGCTCACCTCATCTTGTCACGCCAAGCATGAATAGGGTTTTCACCCTCAGTCAGTTCAGGAGCCCAGAGCTCACCTCATCTTGGTCACGCCAAGTATGAAAAGGGTTTTGACCCTCAGTCAGTTCAGGAGCCCAGGGCTCACCTCATCTTGGTCACGCAAAGTATAGGAGCCCAGGGCCTCACCTCATCTTGGTCACGCCAAGTATGATAAGGGTTTTCACCCTCAGCCAGTTCAGGAGCCCAGGGCTCACCTCATCTTGGTCACGCCAAGTATGATAAGGGTTTTCACCCTCAGCCAGTTCAGGAGCCCAGAGCTCACCTCATCTTGGTCACGCCAAGTATGAAAGGGTTTTGACCCTCAGTCAGTTCAGGAGCCCAGAGCTCACCTCATCTTGGTCACGCCAAGTATGATAAGGGTTTTCACCCTCAGCCAGTTCAGGAGCCCCGGACTCACCTCATCTTGGTCACGCCAAATATGATATGGGTTTTCACCCTCAGCCAGTTCAGGAGCCCAGGGGCTCACCTCATCTTGGTCACGCCAAGTATGATAAGGGTTTTCACCCTCAGCCAGTTCAGGAGCCCAGGGCTCACCTCATCTTGGTCACGCCAAGTATGATAATGGTTTTCACCCTCAGTCAGTTCAGGAGCCCAGAGCTCACCTCATCTTGGTCACGTCAAGTATGATAAGGGTTTTCACGGGTGTCTTGCAGAAGCCCCGGAGCTCACCTCGTCTTGGTTACGCCAAGTTTGAATAGGGTTTTCACCCTCAGTCAATTCAGGAGCCCAAGCTCACCTCATCTTGGTCACGCCAAGTATGAATAGGGTTTTCACCCTCAGTCAGTTCAGGAGCCCAGAGCTCACCTCATCTTGGTCACGCCAAGTATGAAAAGGGTTTTGACCCTCAGTCAGTTCAGGAGCCCAGAGCTCAACCTCATCTTGGTCACGCCAAGTATGATAAGTGTTTTCACACCCTCAGCCAGTTCAGGAGCTCAGGGCTCACCTCATCTTGGTCACGCAAGTATGATAAGGGTTTTTCACCCTCAGTCAGTTCAGGAGCCCAGAGCTCACCCTCATCTTGGTCACGCCAAGTATGATAAGGGTTTTCACCCTCAGCCAGTTCAGGAGCCCAGGGCTCACCTCATCTTGGTCACGCCAAGTATGATAATGGTTTTCATCCTCAGTCAGTTCAGGAGCCCAGAGCTCACCTCATCTTGGTCACGCCAAGTATGATAAGGGTTTTCACGGGTGTCTTGCAGAAGCCCCGGAGCTCACCTCGTCTTGGTTACGCCAAGTATGAATAATGTTTTCACCCTCAGTCAGTTCAGGAGCCCAGAGCTCACCTCATCTTGGTCACGCCAAGTATGAAAAGGGTTTTGACCCTCAGTCAGTTCAGGAGCCCAGAGCTCACCTCATCTTGGTCACGCCAAGTATGATAAGGGTTTTCACCCTCAGCCAGTTCAGGAGCCCAGAGCTCACCTCATCTTGGTCACGCCAAGTATGATAAGGGTTTTCACCCTCAGCCAGTTCAAGAGTCCATGGCTCACCTCATCTTGGTCACGCCAAGTATGAAAAGGATTTTCACCCTCAGTCAGGAGCCCAGAGCTCACCTCTTCTTGGCTATTCCCAGCATGACAGGGGTCCTCACCCACACTCGGTTCAGGAGTCTCATAGCTCACCTCAGCTCAGCATAAATTTTACGGTTCAAAGTTATGGCTAAATGGCTGACCGAGCTCCTATGGCCGAGCCGAGCTCATCACTATTTTATTTTTACCCGGTCATTATGGTTAAGTGGCTGGCCGAGCTCCCATGGTCGAGCCGAGCTCAGAAATGTTTTGTTTTTACCAAGTTATTATTCTATTGAAAAGTTCAGCCGACCTCCCATGGCCGAGCCGAGCTCCCACAGCGCAACCTCCCATGGCCGAGCTTACCTCCCACAGCATGATATTACAGAGTTATTATTTTATTGAAAAGTTAAGCCGACCTCCCATGGCCGAGCTTACCTCCCACGGCATGATCTTACCGAGTTGTTATTTTGTGAAGGGTTGTGCCGACCTCCCATGGCCGAGCTTACCTCCCATGGCATGATCTTACCGAGTTATTATTCTATTAAAAAGTTCAGCCGACCTCCTATGGCCGAGCCGAGCTCCCAGAGCGTGACCTCCATGGTCGAGCTTACCTCCCACATCATGATATTACAGAGTTATTATTTTATTGAAAAGTTAAGCCGACCTCCTATGGCCGAGCTTACCTCCCACGACATGATCTTACCGAGTTATTATTTTGTGAAGGGTTGTTCCGACCTCCCATGGCCGAGCTTACCTCCCATGGCCGAGCCGATCTCCCTCAGCGCGACCTCCCATGGCCGAGCTTACCTCCCACAGCATGATATTACAGAGTTATTATTTTATTGAAAAGTTAAGCCGACCTCCCATGGCCGAGCTTACCTCCCACGGCATGATCTTACCGAGTTATTATTTTGTGAAGGGTTGTGCCGACCTCCCATGGCCGAGCTTACCTCCCACGGCATGATCTTACCGAGTTGTTATTTTGTGAAGGGTTGTGCCGACCTCCCATGGCCGAGCTTACCTCCCATGGCATGATCTTACCGAGTTATTATTCTATTAAAAAGTTCAGCCGACCTCCTATGGCCGAGCCGAGCTCCCACAGCGTGACCTCCCATGGTCGAGCTTACCTCCCACATCATGATATTACAGAGTTATTATTTTATTGAAAAGTTAAGCCGACCTCCTATGGCCGAGCTTACCTCCCACGACATGATCTTACCGAGTTATTATTTTGTGAAGGGTTGTTCCGACCTCCCATGGCCGAGCTTACCTCCCATGGCCGAGCCGATCTCCCTCAGCGCGACCTCCCATGGCCGAGCTTACCTCCCACAGCATGATATTACAGAGTTATTATTTTATTGAAAAGTTAAGCCGACCTCCCATGGCCGAGCTTACCTCCCACGGCATGATCTTACCGAGTTATTATTTGTGAAGGGTTGTGCCGACCTCCCATGGCCGAGCTTACCTCCCTCGGCACGATCTTACCGAGTTATTATTTCATTAAAAAGTTCAGCCGACCTCCCTCGAGATGACCTCCTCGGGTTATCATCGAAGTGTTGGGCCGAGTTCCCATAGCCCGATCGACTTCTCTCTGGATGACCTCCTCGGATTATTATTTTATGGTGTTGGGCCGAGCTCCCAATCGACCTCCCTGAGGATGACCTCATCAGATTATTATCTATCAAGTGTTGAGCCGAGCTCCCATAGCCCGACCAACCTCTCTCAGGATCTCCTCGGGTTATTATTTTATGGGGCCGTTCTCCCAGCCGACCTCCCTGGGGTCGAGCTCCCATAGCCCGGCCGACCTCTCTCAGGATGATCTCCTCGGGTTATTATTTTATGGTGTTGGGCCGAGCTCCCAATCGACCTCCCTGAGGATGACCTCATCAGGTTATTATCTATCAAGTGTTGGGCCGAGCTCCCATAGCCCGACCAACCTCTCTCAGGATCTCCTCGGGTTATTATTTTATGGGGCCGTTCTCCCAGCCGACCTCCCTGAGGATGACCTCATCAGATTATTATCTATCAAGTGTGGGGTCGAGCTCCCATAGCCCGGCCGACCTCTCTCAGGATGATCTCATCGGGTTATTAATTTATGGTGTTGGGCCGAGCTCCCAATCGACCTCCCTGAGGATGACCTCATCAGGTTATTATCTATCAAGTGTTGGGCCGAGCTCCCATAACCCGACCAACCTCTCTCAGGATCTCTTCGGGTTATTATTTTATGGTGTTGGGCCGAGCTCCCAATCGACCTCCCTCGGGATGACCTCCTCGCGTTATTATTTTATAAGGACGATCTCCCAGCCGACCTCCTTGAGGATGACCTCATCAGGTTATTATCTATCAAGTGTTGGGCCGAGCTCCCATAGCCCGGCCGACCTCTCTCAGGATGATCTCCTCGTGTTATTAATTTATGGTGTTGGGCCGAGCTCCCAATCGACCTCCCTGAGGATGACCTCATCAGGTTATTATCTATCAAGTGTTGGGCCGAGCTCCCATAACCCGACCAACCTCTCTCAGGATCTCTTCGGGTTATTATTTTATGGTGTTGGGCCGAGCTCTCAATCGATCTCCCTCGGGATGACCTCCTCGCGTTATTATTTTATGAGGACGATTTCCCAGCCGACCTCCTTGAGGATGACCTCATCAGGTTATTATCTATCAAGTGTTGGGCCGAGCTCCCATAGCCCGGCCAACCTCTCTCAGGATGATCTCCTCGGTTATTACTTTATGAAGTGTTGGGCTGAGCTCCGGTCGACCTTCCTCAGGATGACCTCTTCGTGTTATTATTTAATGAAGTGTTGGGCCGAGCTCCCGGTCGACCTCTCTCAGTATGACCTCATCATGTTATTATTTAGTGTTTGCCGAGCTCCAAGTGCCTGACCGACTTATCTCAGCACACACATTATCCTCTCGGTTTTCTGTTCTCTGACTTGAGCGTCGGAGGGGCTACGCCGGAACAACCTTCCAGCCCCCTTCTCACACTCTTGTTTGTGCTTTCAGATTTCGGAGATCTGACCCGAGCTCCCTAAAAGTACAAATCCGAGCTCCCCGCTCATTCTTGCAAGTACAAATCCGAGCTCCCCGCTCATTCTTGCAAGTCCAATCCGAGCTCCCCGAGTGACGTGCCGACTTTCCTGCCAGCGTTCCAAGGTTTGATCCGAACTCTCCAAGCAAGGATCTGACCTCCCAGTTAGCATCACCGATTTCAGCAATATCACGGTTCTTCTTTGTTCTCGGTATAACCAACGTTCTATACAGTTGTGTGGTAGTTGGCTTGTCTATGAGCAAGGTAGCCATTTTCATCTTCGTTATTCGGCATTGAATGATTTCAAACTTACCAGAAACTTTTTGCTACCGGATGCAGAGGAATGCTTAACATAGAATTTCAACCGGATCATATTCGTAACCCGGTTGCTAAATGCAGATGTATAGCTGGAGGAAGTGGGAGATTCAGGCAGGTCTGGTGGCCGAGGCGAATGCACAAGGTATTTGAAATTCTTGTGTTAATTAACCCTCCATCCTTTCAATCACTAAAATTCACAGTCAATTCCGAGTTTGGTTGGCAGCTAAGAACGAGTTGATGAGACGACAATCGACCTTTGCTTTGCATCGTGCATCCCATCCATGGAGTCGGAATCAAGTTCTCATTTGGATGGTATTACTTCTCATCACCACTTCCATGCCATCAATAAATGTTTGGAGCTCAACTTTGGCTTCAGTTTTCGTTGTTTCGGATTTTTTCTCTTGAGACGACATGTCCACATTCAATATATGCAGTTTTGCTTCCTTAGACAGTTTAGGAGTTCAGTGCAGAAGTCAGGTTATATGGCCTTGAGATTAGGTTTCATCACAGTGAGTGTTCAGACAAGAAACTGTAAGATGATTTTTCACCAACAATTGAAGAAGAGTGTAAGCTTATCCGTGACTTTTCAGAATCACGGATTGAATTAGTCTTAAAATTTTCATAAATATATATATGGTTCGCGTCATGGAAGACGAGTTCTATAAGATCGTCAGAATCAGGTATTTCACCTGACCTGTTCTTAACGAAAAGGTCCAGGGAGTTTATATATATAAGAGGTGAACCCACCAGATTTTTGTTCTGTAGCTGCCCACTTTGGGGTTATGCCATTCTCTGTATCTTCGTAAACATGCACGGTACGAAATTTGATCACATATCAAGATCAAAAGCACCAGTTTCTTGACACAAATCAAAGTCCTTGTAATTGTATATCGTGGTGCAGGTCATAATATATACTTCTGGCTTTCGTTTATGCCCGCAATCGTAAGTATATATCTAGTTTTCTTGCCTTTCCTACTTTAAATGAAAAACAAATTGGATTTTCTTCGATTATTTCTATAACTGGATGATTCTTCTTGGCAATATTAAGTTGTGCCCCTGCTAAACTCGAGTCGGATAGCATTGAACATAAAGGGACGTTCTTTTCCACTTGTTTACATTTCTAACCCACGCACAGTTGTCATGTTAAAGCTTGTCATGGTAGTGGGGACGAACTCCAGCATGTTGTGACCCTGTTAGCACTTGAAATCACTAAGCCCAGAGAGCCGTCGATCGGGAATCAAGTGAAGCCCAGAGACGATCAGTTTTGGTTTGGCAAACCCGAAGTTTTGCTACGTTTGATGCAGTTTATTTCATTTCAGGTGAAATAATCATGCCAAGCTTTAATGCATCGAATCAAGAAAAATGAGTAATAGTGTAGATCTTTGACATATTTTATGTTCGTGCAGAATGCTTTTGAGATGGCAACCTTTATCTGGTCCTTGGTAGAAACACTTGAAACATAACCTCTAGACTGTCAGTGCAGATTTATATCAATTTCAGTTTGTTTTTTGCAACTTTTGTGCAGTGGGGCTTCAAAGAAACATCCTGTTTCACGAGCAACCATGCAATTATCGTCGTCCTATTGATTACCGGGTGATTTCATTTTTCCACGCCTATTTCAAACTCATGAATACAACATCATCAATGGCATCAATCAATCGCACCTCGTGTGAAATTCAAGCTTTTTTGCAGAGTCCTGGTGCAGTTTTGGTGTGTCTATAGTACGGCCCTTCTCAACGTAATCATCACTACGGTGTGTAAACTACCAGAAAACTTGAAATGTTTTCCTTCCCGTTTGATCAGTTTTGCTATCATATTTATATATCTCAGACGGGATCACGTTTCAAGAAAGCTTTGATCGCGGAGAGTGTTCGGATGTCGCTACATAGTTGGGGCAAGAGGGTAAGGAGCGGTCCACGACTTTGAACTCGATTGCGACAAGGTCTACAAGTCCGATTGACGAGGGAGACGAGACGAATACAGCGACATCCGGCACTGTATCTCCATGTTCGTCCCCGGGTTCATTAAGTGCTCGTCTCGAACTGTCTAATGTAGCTCAGCAATGTGGTTTCGACGCTTCAAATGCAGTGGATGGTGAAAAAGATAGTGAAGCAAACGTCGATAGAACAGACTAGAAGGCCGGCCAAGAATTAGGCCAACCTTTACTCATGATAATCATATAATGCATCGTTAGTTTGAATTGCATTAACACACCATTTCTCTATTTTCGTAGAAAAGTCGTCCTTGAAATTTGTGTGGTCCAAGGCACTAACTAGCTAAGAAATGGGGATCGAAATTGGTTTTCTTCTGTTACAATTCAGTATCAACCAGAGCCCTGGTCTCACATATGAGATTTTTAGTGTGAGGTGAACTACTATTAGAGAGATTTAATGACACATTAATCTAAGTTTAAGTTACAGAATCAATAATCAAGCATAATTAAGTAATCCCACAAATAAGAAATTACTAACCCAACAAGATGAAACGATATTAATTTCATAAAAAAACATGCATGGAATCGCCTCAGGCTGTGAGTTCCTCCTCCTTATGCGTCTCAATGGTAACATCAGACTTGGGATACGCAACACAGGTCAAAACCCATCCACCTTCCAACTGATCATCGTCCAGAAAGCTGCCATCCTCCTGATCGACCGCCCCGCTCAACACTTTCCCGGCGCAGGAGGAGCAAGAGCCGGCGCGGCAGGAGTACGGCAGTTCGTACCCGGCTTCCTCCGCCTTGTCCAGGATGTATACATCGTCTTCGCACTGGAACGTCACTTCTCCTTCCGGGGTCAGCAGTTTCACGTTGTAGGTGGCCATGCATGTGACTCTTCCCTTGGAGGGGGAGAGCTTGGGGAGGAAAAGGGCGGTGGCTTGGGTGGTTCTGTTGAATATGGAGGTGCAGGTGTCCGGTGATGTGGGGCTACGGCGGGGGAGGAAGGAGGCACTGATGACGGTGCCGGAGAGAGTGGCCATTGCTGGAGTATGTTGGATGCGAGGAGAGTGTGGAGTTGGGGAGGGGAGGCTTTATCTTTGAAGTGTGGAGATAACGTGGCTCAGCTTAAGCTTGAATTTGTGTGGCAGTCACTAATCTAATCTGTTTTGGCATTGGATTCTTGTCCACTCATTCATCCATGTGGGCTGTGGCACTTGGATTGGGATGGGGTTCTATACAAGTCTAGAAAGTAGCAACTTATGGCAATTTCTCATTCTCCCAATAATAATAATAAATAAATAAATAAATAAAACTAAAACTAAAAATCACTCTCATATGTCCATTTTTTCAATATAAAAAATATAAAAATAAAAACCCTTTTGGTGTAATGTAAAATATAATAATAATGTAAAGAGAAAATTGATGATTTATCGTCCGCCTGATATGAAAATCTCAAATATTTGATGAGATCTCGGTGTCAAACATCAATTACAACAAATTACTAACCCAATTCAAATATATGTGAAGCATTTTAAGAAATTTTATGGATTGAGAGAGTGAGATTAACTTATTTTATTTTAAATTAGGATGAATACATTCACTTTAACAATGAAAAAATTGCATTTGTGTGTTATGTATATGTTTTTCTTTGTGATGTGACACTCTATGTTATTATGTCTATTTTTTTCTTTGTGATTTTGACACTTTATATTGTCGTAACAATTCAATAATTTAATTTTCTTTGAATATGGCAAAATATGGCCTTTTATCGTTTATGGTTCTAAAAAAGTGGAGTAAATCTTTTGTGAGACGGTCTCACGACTCTTTATCTATAAGACGAGTCAACCCTACCGATATTCACAATAAAAAATAATATTCTTAGCATAAAAAATAATACTTTTTCATTGATGACCCAAATAAGATATCTGTCTCACAAAATAAAATCCGTGAGACCATTCTCACTAAGTTTTTGCCAAAAAAGTGATGTCAATATTCAAATTTAAACAAGATTAATTAATATGTCATATTTATGTTCACGATTTTTCTATTTAATATCGATAAAAACACTATTCGAAAACATAAATAAAATCTTGTGTCCAAACAAATAGTCGCTCAATCGAACTCAATCTTACAAAAGTTTATGTGAAATTGGACGTCATTTAATCAATTTTTTTTAAATTCCAATTTTATAGTCACTATTACTATTGATGTTGCTATTGTTTTTATTTAAATAATTTTTACTATATCCTTGTAATAAATACTATAATTTCTCATGTTACAATTATCATTAGTATCATTGCTAGTATTAATGATGATGAATATTGACCCGATTCAAGGATCCAAACACAAACCCCACCCGGGGCCGGAATGGGATTGCCGGGTGACCCGTATATGGCCAGCCCCGAATTGCGAAGCCCTAAACGCATCCCGCCATTTCGATTTGAACCTCCCCAATTCCTGACACACACACACACATTTCCTTCTACTCCGATTCCTGAACTTCTTTCAAAACCACTGTACACCACCGTTGATTTTGTGTGCAACTCACATTTAGATTTTCAGTTCTCATTGAGGCATAATCAAGAGGATTGTTTATGACATGATCTTCATTTTTTGGTCCTTTCCCCATTTTTAAGTGTTTAGAACTTGATTTCATGACCTTTGAATCGATTTTTTTCTGGGATTATTGGTTTCATATCTCACACGTATGTCATTAAGAATGAGCTTTTGCGGACGTCCATTAACGTAAGAAGCTAGAAGAATTTATTTGTTGAAGATGAAGGAAATACACACAAGGTAACGACAATCCATATCCTTTCAACTCTTATATATATATTCCATTATTTTTGTTTCCTTTAATTTTGGTTCCTGTACTTTTGGTGGATGCAGGGGCATCAATTCAAATGGAGATAAGAAATCTAGCAACAAACCACTGAAAATCAATTGGCAAGAACACGCCAATGCACACTACGACTTCTCAAGACAAGATAACTTCTTGAGTGCAAACTTTCTTTTCTCCTTGCCAACTCAAAAACCTCAAATTGGTGAAGCAATGGATGCAAGGTAAAATTCATTTTTGTGACTTTGAGATAGTTGATAAATATATTTACCTGTGGAATGCTGTCCTGAAATATTCACTTTTCTACTATCTTGCTTTTCTACATACTTTCAGGCCTGCTCTCTGTTGTGATATGCATGGGAACAAGCCATAGAATATGTATATGGTTGTTACTGATAGGAAATCAAGCACAAACATACTTGAATTTTTTTCAAGTTCATGGTTATTGTTGTCCGTGTCTTCTTTATCCTTTCTCGCTGACCTGGCATTCATTTAAAAATCATGATATAAGAAAATCATGTACGTTGCTTATTCTTTATGGAATTATTACCCAGACGATTAATGTCGTCTCAGTGTTATTTGCTTTTATTAAATATTCTTCCCTCCTTTTCTTTCTTCAAATGTTGGGTAAACTCATTTTGATTGTAGATTCATTAAGAGGTGAACTTCATGAATCCATGATGCTTTTTTGCCTTTCTCATGATTTATCTTTCTGCATATATAGGTCCATGGTTTGTCAATTTCAGGATGTTAGTGTGCAAAATGTGCGAGTTGAAAAGGTAAAATATTTTTGTGGTTGTAGATCTGTATTGTAAATCTTTTTCCTGCAGGCAAATACATTAGAAAGAGGTGATTTTTGAGCTCACTCTTTGACTCTTGTGCACATTACTTAGGAGTGTTCTATGTTTCGAGGCTAAAGATTGGTGTTTGACTCCATATCAACTAAATTAAATTGAATCCTTGAACGGGGATCTGATACCTTAGTGCATCAGACGATAGGTTTGTGATCTAAAGTAATCGTCACTTGTGTAGTTGTGAAACCCTCGTGTCAAATTGGTTTATGGACGGAGAATGTTGCCGTCTGCTGCAATTGATGGGTTATTGTTAACTCGGCAGCATTTCTCTGCAATATTTATCCATTCCAGTTGATTTTTTGTTTCCTTTATACTTACTCGATGTTCTATGAATCTTTAGAAAAGTATGCTGGAATAGTAAACGCACAGGAATTTATAACAAAAGTTAAATATTCTGCACAGTCAACAATGCCTTGATTAGACTATGCCATTGAGTGCTTCATGATAAAGAAAGTGAAGAATTTAGTCAAAATTTATGTTTCATGCATGCCATGTCTTATAATTTCTTTACCATCATAAAAAATTTGTGGTGCTATAATTGCAGTTGCTTCGAGTATTGTAGCTTTTTCGTGAACAGTTTTTTTTTTACCAAAGAGATACATGGGTCAGGAATAAGAATAACCATGTCGTACAAATAGAAAATGTTTAAACGACATGATAGTGGATCAATGCAGTTTAAAAAGGTTGGATTTGATAGGGACAAGATGAATATACGAGGCAACTAACTATGATGTAGAATTGAAAGGAAAGTGTTTTTTTAATGGCATGCACTGTCATACGTACTTTCCTCTCCACAAGGAACTGAATTCTTCCTGAAACCAGAGATACCAACTCAAATCGAATGTAGCCTGATCAGTTTGAAGCCTCTGGTTTATTCCACCCAATTTTTCTGCTCCAGAGTTCATCCTTCCGTTTAACATCCAACATGTAGATCTAGGGCTGGGTTTCTGGCAATAGTACATTGTAAGATCAGTAAGTTCTTGACCCACCTTCGTAATAGATTTTCTCTCATGCTCATTTATTTTTTTCAGATTACCATACAGACATATATACCGTGTCTTTTATGTTGCTTGTCATGATTATTTGTCAAATCATGCTCCCCTTATTTCTCCATTACTTATGAAGAAATAGAGTCTAATGAATGGAACCTCATTTCTTTTTATTTTCTCTTGATAGCTATAGCATTCTTCACTTTTTCTTTCCCTCCTAAGTCAGTTGAGGTTAATTGACACAATTCTGATTACTGTCACATTCATTTCTTATTTGTTTTTGTTAGTTTTCGCATTTTATAATTTCTTTGTCCGCATATTCTCCTATTTAAAAGAAATGATTGATTTCTTCTAAATTGGTTGTAAGATTTTCTTTTGTTCTTCATTTTCATTTTTTGATCAGTTGTTCTTCGTTTTCTTTGTTGCAGTTTGTGAAATGTCAGTTTCTGGTTTTAATGCTGATGTAGTTTGTTATAGTGCTTTCAAACTTGATTACCACTTTTTACATTTACTCAAAATTTTATTCATTCAGCATTATTTTGGAATGTAAAATATGGCAGGCTTGGAAGCTACTTACAGGCCTGCAGTTGAATTCCAGAAACTACACAAAACCTGGAAAAACCCTTCCTTTATCTGAACATGCTGATGCCACCTCAAGGAGGGCAACTCAGCAGTGTTCGTCTGACTCGAAAATCAAGTTTTCTGGTAATACACGAATGCATCAAAGCCTAGGTGAATCCTATGTTCAAAGCAGCAAAGTTGAGGAAGACAGACAGGTTCTGATGCAAAGTGGTTCATACTCGACGAGCGATAGATTTCAAGCGCAAAACATAAATGGCGTTGCCCGCAAATCTGCTGCTTATGCAATAGCAACAGTTGGGTCCAAGTCAACATATTCTGAACGCATCATTGATGATGATGTACTTGAGGTAATTTTCGAGAAAGGTTTAAATGATGATGGACAAATTGGCTAATAATGTTGTAGTTTTAAACTGGTAAACTTGTCTACTTTATGCTACTTAGTCAATGTTTCTTCTATTGTAATTACCAAGTTGTTAAGTTATTAATGCATTTGTTTCACGGCTTTACTATATTTCTTCAGAATATTGATGTGGACCAAATAGTTATGAATCATTTTCAGTCAAGTTCGACTCCTCAGCCAACAATATCTAAACATCCTCCATTTACTCATGCTATACTTGAGGAAAAGAATTTGCCATCTGAGCTGTGCTTAAACTGCAGTCACGATATTAAGGTATATTATCATTTAACCTATTTACCTGATAATTGATATACTACAAAGTTCTTATGGTGACCACCTGAAACTGGTGCAGCTAGGACTTTGTTCGGAAGCTTCAAACCACCTGCAAGAAATGAAGGACTCTCTGATTAACATATCAAATGATCTAATAGACAATATTGATGAGATGAGTTCGGAGAAGGTAGAGAAGCTTCGTCTACAAAGGTTTGCCTACTCTTTGTCCATAAATCTCTCTACTTTCATGGTTTAAATAATTTAGTTGGTTAATTTTTCAAAGGAAAATACATGGACAGATATGAAAGAATTGTGCCAACTGTTTGTAAGGCTACCATGTCAGAATGATTTTGTTGTGATCATCCTCCTTTTTTTTCTTCCCGATAATTTCCTTATATAACTTATATAAATGAGCTGAAACCTAGGATGTTTTCATATTATTATTAGGCAGCAGCTTAATAAACAAATTCAGCAGCTTGAGAAATATCTACGCTCTACATCAGTTAATGAGGAGAGAATGCCGCCAAATTTTTCTGCATTTAAAGCAACCAAGATGGCTTTCCAGTGTGAAACCCCTCCAACAGTTCCGTTCAGAATTGACCCCAAGAAGCTCGATTCAGAGTTTCAAGTAAATAATGAGCCTGATAGGATTGATAGGTGGGGTTCATCATTTTCATTTTATTCCACGGACAGAGTTGGGATTTCAGCAGCCTCAGTGGGGAGAGAGGCATATGTACCTAAGTATATTGAAGTAAACTACATTGAGGGTTCAACTGACAAAAAGTGGAGCAGTCGGGAGTTTTCTTGGACAAGGGAGCTAGAGGTTTGTCACAGGTATAACCTTCCAGTAATACATCCTGCTCAGTGTTCTAATATGTTATGTTTTCTCCTGTTGTCAGGCCAACAACAAAAGAGTGTTTGGCAATCACTCCTTCCGTCCCAACCAGAGAGAGGTGATCAACGCTACAATGAGTGGATATGATGTATTTGTTTTAATGCCAACTGGAGGAGGAAAAAGCCTGACTTATCAGGTGAAATTAAATTAGTCTCATCCATTTTTAAAATTTTTTCAATGAAATCTATGCTGAGAATAAGAGATGATTGATCAGTGTTATCATCATAATTTTCAATTTATATCAGATTAATTGTTAAGAGTTTGAATGAGGAACATTGGAAATGCCTTTACTGGTGTTTCTCATTTTTATCATTTATTTTTCTGTTTAACAGATTTTCGTACTCAGGACCATTTTCAATGCTGAAGTTTTAGAATTTGATGAAAATTTAATCTGAATATTATATTCTTAGTGGTCGCTTTGATCTAAATCATAACTAGCTAGAAGACTCACATTTTCAGGGATCACATTTTGTCTACTGTAGGACCGTAGTACTGTCACTTTTCTGGGGAAAATGTGTTGTACTCGTCTTAAAATGTGAATTTTTATCTTGATTGTACAAAAATGTTTCTATATATGCTGCAATAATTCAGTCACCTAAGAAGTTGCTTTCCAGTGCTAATATTGCATAAAAATTTGCATGTTATTAAATACAATGTGGACAAGCTATGCTAAATGTTCATTTTTTTGCACTCACTTATCTATTGATGCATTGATTTTAGGGATAATTTCTGTACTCTAACTTTTATTTTACCAGCTGTTCAAACTGGATTTTCTGTTGCTTGTTGGAGTTCCATGCTGTAACAACTGACATTTGATGTGGTTTCTGAATGCTGATTTCTTGTAGCTCCCAGCCCTCATCTGTCCAGGAATAACTTTGGTCATTTCACCTCTTGTCTCTCTCATTCAAGACCAAATAATGCACCTGCTACAGGTAAATTTTCCACAATACTTATTTACGCCTTATTGCATCGTAAACTTTGAGAAATGCCAGTAACATAATTATTCCCGTCAAAATCAAACTAGGCAAATATACCAGCGGCTTATCTAAATGCCAACATGGATTGGTCTGAGCAGCAGGAGATTCTTAGAGAGCTTAATTCAGATTACTGCAAATACAAGCTGTTGTATGTCACCCCAGAGAAAGTGGCCAAGTGAGTAAAGTTTTCCTACATCCTAAAGCTTTATCCTGAAATCCACACTTAATTATTTATGGCCACATTCTGGAAGTTGTAATTTAGCCATAAGGTGTTGAGACTTTTAGGTCCAAGTCCAATAGTTTGTTATTATTTCTTATTTGTGCAAGTATAGGCTCATTAAGCCTTAATGCATTACAAGTCTCTATTTACTTAGAAATTCATTCAATCTTGAGATAAACTTGCATAATCTTTTGTTCGGCTTCAGTTCTTACTACACAAGTTTGAGCCACACGGTTTTCATTCTTGTCTTCTACTGTGAAACTGATTTCTTTTATCATACACATCTTAAATAAAAAAAATACCGCTGATATTGATGTTCTAGGTGTCTGTGTGAAATACATCTACAAAGTCATTGCTCTATGCACCCATGGTTATATACATTCTATACGGTGAGCTAAAACTGAATTGAATTCTATCAGCTTCATTTTATGTGGGTTTCAAGCAAATCAGTCGCTTCTGTAAAAGTCTGTAAGAAATTCAAAAATTGACAAAAGTGCATGTCTATGTATTTGTGTGATTTTTCCATCATATGTATAGACAAAATTTTGTCTACACTGCCGTGTACCTCCTTTGGTTAGTATACACGATGCATCACACTGTCAATGTTAGACTAGTTGTCAAGTTTCTTTGGATATGTTGTTGTACTAAGGAGGTCATTACGGGTCTTTAACATATGATTGAATGTGATTATTTAATAAACAGTCCTTTATCGAGAGAATACATACACAAATATAGAATATCGGAATCTTAAAAGAAGACATGTTGCTGTTTTATCAAATAAAATGATTGTTTTAGCTGTTAAATTTTGTTTGTGCGAATGGGATTTCAGCTGGAAGCCATTTGACTTTCTTTTTAATTGAGAATAATTCAACTATATTCTGCACAAACTGATACCCATCTCAAGGTTGCTAGGATTATTTATGATGAGAACCAGAATGTGTTTAAGAAAACATATCCAGTGGATTTTTTTTTTTTGCACAAAAGCAAATGGATTAGCTCAATATTCATTTCTGCAGAAGTGATGTCCTGCTGCGTCACTTAGAAAGCCTACATGCTCGTGATTCTCTTGCTCGGATTGTCATTGATGAAGCTCATTGTGTTAGCCAATGGGGACATGATTTTAGACCGGATTACCAGGTTTTGTATGTCCAATTTTCTTTAGTATTCGAGGGACACTTATTTAGTTGTTTTGACTGCCACTTCTTTATTATTCCGATCTTTTTTATTCTATTTTGTGGTAAACAGAAAATTTTCTTCAGTTTTCATTTGCGTTTGGCATGGTTGCAGTCGTTATATGGTTGCAATCGTTATTGGTGCTGTCATGTGCTTTTTCCAGAAACTCACATTTAAGGATCTTGGTCTAACTCGAGTATTTGTTTGTATCCAGTGTCTCGGCATATTGAAACAGAAATTTCCATCTATACCCGTGCTTGCGTTGACTGCTACCGCCACAATCAGTGTGAAGGAAGATGTTGTGCAGGCTCTTGGTTTAGTAAATTGCATTGTTTTTCGGCAAAGTTTTAACCGCCCAAATTTACGGTAAGTTTTAAGTTTAATTTATAATGCTTGGCCTTACACTAATGCGTAACGCTGCGAAAAATTGCAGATATTCTGTTGTTCCTAAGACAAAGAAGTGTGTGGAAGATATTGACAAGTTTATCAAGGAGAACCATTTTGACGAATGTGGGATCATTTATTGTCTTTCAAGAATGGATTGTGAAAAAGTTGCTGAAAAGTTGCAGGTATATCTCCTTACGTTCATGTGAACTGGGAAGCTGAAATTATGTGGATAAGATGAACCATTCTCTTCTCTTTTTTCCTAATAGAAGTTATGATGATACCAAAAAACAAATTCGCCCCTGTTTTTGTTCTCGACGTTAACGAGGCAAAATAATTTATGTATGTCTGCCCTCAAACTTCTTGTGTGTGAGGTACTGCTTGTGGAATAAATGAAAAAAAGGTTCTCATTGATCATATATTAAAAAAAATGAAAAGCCTCCTTCTATGAATGTGTATTTATTTGGCAGTAGTTTAAGACATTACTTGAATCATAGTATGTATTAATAGGTAATTAGGTATTTATCTGGAACAATTTTTTATTTAAGCAACCCTTTTTTCTTATAATCTAATTTAGATGCATATGTCATTTAATGATTTCTTTTATAGGTTTGATTATGGTTCTAAAATTGACAGTTCCAGTTCCGATGCCCGAATGTTCAGATTCGATTTTCGGTTGGAATCAATTTGAAGATATATTTTTCAATCTAAAAATCAAAATATTTGAATTATTTGTGAGGTATTTAAGCTAATTAAATTTAACGATTTAACAATTATATTACAATATATTAATTTTTTAGCATAAACGAAATAAAAATAGGGTTTCAATTTCACTTATATAAAATAAGTAGTTTAACTTATATAAATTAAGGTGTGTAAACCATAACTTAATCTACGATTTTTGTTACAGTTCATGCTGTTATGAAAAAAAAAACAAACCTCTATCTTAAAGGAGCCTCTGTAAAACAATTGATTTTGGTTTCTTATCTCTACATTCTAGGAACCAGAAAAATCCTTGGTTTTGGTTTCAGTTTTAAAATTGATACAAAAATAGTTTGCCTCTAGTTTTTGGAGATGGTTCCAATTTAGATTCATGTTTTGTAGGGAGCCGTGGTTGGCTCTAGTTGGTAAATTCTGTGAGCAGAGTTCCTCACAGTCAAATTAATGTAGAATTGTAGGCTTTAATTCGTATAATGTATTTGTAATTTTTAAGTGGTGATGCGTGTGTCTTCCAGCAATATGGACATAAAGCAGCTTTCTACCATGGCTCCATGGACACCGACCACCGTGCAATGACACAGAGACAGTGGAGCAAGGATGAGATTAACATAATATGTGCAACAGTTGCATTTGGGATGGGTATGGTTTCAGACTGTAATGCTGTCTTTGGAGTCATTTTCAGTGACGTGCTGACACGGATATTTTAGGTATAAATAAACCTGATGTCCGGTTTGTCATTCACCATTCCCTTCCGAAATCTATTGAAGGCTACCACCAGGTAATCTCCTGTAGCAATGTGTCCTTCCTTGTTTTTATGTACTTATTTTATTGTAAATATATATCTTATATGCCTGGATATTGAGTTGTGGATTGCAGGAGTGCGGCCGTGCTGGAAGAGATGGCCAGGCTTCGTCTTGTGTGTTATACTACAGCTATAGTGATTATGTAAGTCATAAGAAAATGACATCTTTTCTCATTCTCTCTTTTTGGATTTGTTTGAATGGTTTGCATTTCTTCCTGCTTGTGTTAATGCACGCCTGTCAACTTTTTGACTTTTTCTGCAGATTCGGGTGAAGCATATGATAAGTCAAGGAGTGGCAGAGCAAACACTCTTTGCACCAGGATATAAGCGTGCAAGTACAGCACCTTCGGGGAGGTTACTGGAGACAAACACAGAGAATCTCCTGCGAATGGTATAGATAGGATTTTGTTTGTTGCTATTAGAATCACTAAATTATTAATATATTTTAGCAACATATTTTCAGGTTAGCTATTGTGAGAATGATGTTGATTGTCGGCGTCTCCTACAGCTCATTCACTTTGGAGAAAAATTTGATTCTGTAAACTGCCAGAAAACTTGTGATAATTGTTCAAAAAATTTAAGCTTCGTTGAAAAAGATGTCACGGAGATTGCCAAGCAGCTGGTTAGGATTTTCTTATTTATTATTTATGCCATGAAATTCTTTCTCATAGATGTATTTGGTTCTTTTATCCTTAGATGGGCATGTGTTAGAAATACAATTTATTTACAACTTTTAACTGAAAATTGTTTTGTGACATGTTAATAGGTTGAACTGGTAAAGACAACAGGACAACATTTTTCGTCGGCCCATATCTTGGAGGTCTACAGGGGTTCCTTAAACCAGTTTGTATGTCCTAATGATCAAAACTTTGTTGATTTTTACTTATGTGGTACTTTGTTTAACATTATCCTGATACCAAACTTAGGTTAAGAAACACAGACATGAGAATTTGAGCATGCATGGAGCTGGAAAACATTTGGCCAAGGATGAAGCGTCCCGTGTGTTGCGTCACCTTGTGATCGAGGACATTCTGATGGAGGATGTGAAAAAAAGCGATTTATATGGATCAATATCATCGCTATTAAAGGTAAAACGGGCTTTCTTTTCAATGTTCTTTAATATACAAGAGAGCATCTATAGAAAACTCACGAGAAGAAGAACGCGTGTCTTCCTCACTCTAGTACACCCTCTCTTGTTTGTTCCGATACACCCACATACATATAATAGTTTATAGTTATTTATCTGATAGCATCCTTTGAATATTGCCTTTTTTTAATCATCAGGTTAATGAATCCGGGGTTTACAATCTCTTTGCCTGTGGCCAGACGATTAAACTAAGGTTCAATAACTCTGATTCTTGAAATAATCATACTTTTTATTTTGGAGCATTGAAATATGCAACATTCTTAATCAAATGACTATTAGATAATCTTTTCAAAGAAATGATTCATTGACATTCTGCTCTGAACATGTCCCATTGATTTGATAACAGATCTCTTGTTAAAGCTTTTGCTAAATGCCCCATCTTTTCTTGTTTTTTTCCCTACACAAAATAAAAAACATTTTCATAGTTGCTGCTTTTTTTCAAGTCACCCCCCTTTTTTAACTTGCACTTTTTCGAAATTTAAGAGCACGGTGTTGATTTACGACAAAATTTCTCTTGCAAATAAGGATTCATCATCGGCCAAGTCTGTATTCATATAGCAGTACTGAGGATCATTGTCAGCTCAAACAATTTATCTTAAAATTTGGTTGAATACTCCGATTTCTTTCCCTACTCCTCCACGATGTTGTAGTTTGTCGTCTTTATAATGACATTGTCTTCCATGTAGATTCCCATCTTCTGGTAAACCATTGAAATCAGGTCGATCTGAGGCTACTCCTGCAAAAGGATCATCGACATCAGGAAAACAAAGTCCTCCACCAGTAGATATTCCTGCCGAGCCCCACTCTGAAGTTGATTTGGTAATAATACAATCTTCCATCTTATTCTTAGGATTCATCGTTTTTCTATTACTACCCTCTAGCTTAGGTTCAATAATTTATTTCGTGTTGTCTTGTTTCTCTACAGAACCTTTCAGCCAAATTATATTCTGCACTGCGAATGCTCAGAACAGTCCTAGTCAAGGAAGCTGGAGAAGGGGTCATGGCATATCACATTTTTGGGTACACTTCTACGCTTGTTCTCTCTGTTAATAGTTTGCTCGAAGGAACTACTCAACAAGCATATATCTGTCCTAAACTTTTTCTTTTGCCATTGGTTCTTATTCGTAGAAATGCTACACTGCAGCATATCAGTAAAAGGATTCCAAGAAACAAAGATGAACTCTTAGAGATTAATGGTATTGGCAAGTAAGTGAGATCTTCCAATTAAATTCATCGAAGAAACTTGCAAATATAACCAATGTTTTAATTTCAGAGCAAAAATAACCAAATATGGTGATCGAGTACTGGAAACCATTGAAGCTACTATTAGGGATTATTACAAGGACAAAAACAGCAGCAGTAGCAATGATAGCACAGATTCAAAGAGGAGAAGACAGGCCACCGCTAGAGTTTCAAATACAAATTCAAATGACGATGATTTCTTAGTTGAAAGCACTGGCAGGTCCAAGAAAAGGTTGGTGAAAAAGGTTGATAAGAGTCTGGGAACAAATTTGAACAAAAATCTTGAGTGTGAGTACCAATACGAAGATATTGATTTTGATGATAGCTTATTTGAGGTTGAAGTTGGTGAGATTGATCAGAATAGAGGAGGAAGAGTTCTACCTTCATGGCATACAACTTGAGTAAGTTTCTTCATGGTCGATGCTAGAACCATTTCTCAGATATTCTTTGGGAAATGAAATGCATTTGATTCTAACATTAGAGTTGCATAATAGAAATGCGTTTCGCATTGTAGTCAAAACTTTGTATGCTGCATGAAGAGATTATCCAATTGCAATCTTTGCAATGTAACTTGATTTTGACAATATCTGATAAATGTTACTTCCAAATTAATTAATTAATAATACTTTTCTAGGTAAAACAGTGTTTACTGTATAATTTATTATGTTCTATGAATGATGTTGCATTTTTATATTTTTTTTAAAAAAGATGATAACTAATTCGTTGTTTAGAGTTAGTTTTATTTTTAAGAAGGCAGATTTATAACAATTATTAGTGACAAGATATCGATTTTATTGAATTTTGATATATTTGACTAATATTATATGTATATGTTAAATATATTTTTTATTTTTGCAGTTTTTCAAATAAAATTAGATAAACGGTTTTGGCTGAATTATAAAGTTACAAAAATAAAAAATCTATTGAGCCACGATGTTAGATCAATAAAAAGAAGATTTAAATTTTAGACGGTGTATCAAGCATAATAAAAACTAGTATATTGACGCACGCGTTGCTTGTTTGTATAATATTTTTTTATATTTCATTTGATTTATGTTAAAATGAGGATCAAAATATAATTATAAGAAATAACGAGGGACTACACTGTAATTTTGATATATAAATTGAAAAATAAATTGAAAAATAAAAGAAAAAAAAATACCACAATAAGAATTGAACCTATAACTCAAACCCCAAAAAATAAAGATTATATCCGCTAAATTACACATAACTTGCATTAAAAGTTTGACATTTTATTAATATATATAATTATTTAAACAGATTATGATATCAAAATTAGTTACTCAAAGTGTCTCAAACTTAATAAAATAGTATAGAAAATTAAAACATTGTTGGTCAATTATAATAAATTTGAAAGCTTAAGAATAAATAAATTAGGTCAAAAGGATTTTAATACAATTACTCATTTTTATTTTTATTTGACATTTTTTTATAGTTAGTAAGCTAGTAATACTTTATTTATATGTTTAATAAATACCCATAAAATATTACATCGATATTAATATATCTGTAAAAATAAGTGACGTGGTGGATGCGGTTTCTTAAAAAAATTGTCACTACATAATATAATATGATGTGATTACACCACTGATCATACCACTGAATCTTGATAATATAGATACTTCTCACCACTGATCTTACCACTGAATCTTGATAATATAGATACTTCTCTGACAGATTTCGTTGTAAAAAAATATGTGGGATCACTGCCCCATAGCGTGTCTCCACATTTCCTACCATAGTGGCATTCGAGGTGAATTGAAAACGTTCTCTACCATAATCCGAAAACACTAAAATCTCGGAAAACAAACGGAAATGGAAAGTAAAAATCTTGACTCCAAAAACTCCCAGAAGGAAGTTCAGGCACAGAAGAAAGTGGGGTTTCAAGAAGGGGATGATCTTCATATATATTCTCTTCCCAAGAAATGGAAACGAAAATGGAGGCATGTGAAAAAATCTGCCTTTTGGGTGGAGGAAATGATGCCCGAGGAAGAAGGGAAGATGAAAGAAAATGGAGTTTTAGAGGATTTTGTTGGAGGTTGCAGCAGAAATAATTTGGCTCCCGTTGAGGAAGTTTGCTCCATCTGTTTTGATAAATTCAACATCCCATGTAGTACAAATTGCGGTCACTGGTTTTGTGGCAAGTTTTCTACCTACTTTTACTTTTTCTTTATACTTTTGAGGATTTTTGGTATTTTTTCTCTGTTTTGTGTCTATGGGTGGCCTCCTATTCTTGAGTTAATGTATTAGATGAGAAGTGAACTTAGTATTTTGATTATATATGTTTATAGGTTTATAGTAAAGTTAAGATATAATGGTTTGTTGCAGAGGGATATCTGGAATTTTTCCATGCCAGTATGCCCATTTTCACGTCAAAAGCTGCCTCCTACGTCCTAACATAGTGTTTCCATTTTGGAAATTTGCGGAAAAATATATTTGTTAAGTAGAAAGCATCAAGCAGGGCCAGGGGATGATTTTGCTGTCGCACTTCGTTTCTGTGCTCTGAAGATTTTATTCACTGTTTCTTGTGAATATGCTTCATATGAGATGGACACAACGTAGGAGGAATTTGAATGGGGCCAAAATGTATACTGCGGTAGTGAAAATCAAAATATAGGTTTTTTCCCTTTGGGAGGTGGCAAAGTTCCATTGGTGGAATGCAAGGCCTTTTCCAGGTAGGATCGAGTCACATATCCGCTCTTACATTTTCTGCTAAGTTATCTTTTTTTTCATTCTTGTGTTCTTCGTCTTCTTTCTTAAGCTCCATGCTTGTCACTGGAAAAAGGCTACAACACGACCTATCAACATTTATGGAGATAAGTACAAAATTTTCATCTTTTAGAAGTTCAATACTTATCACAATGATATTTTTTTGGGTTGTTTAGTGAAGTTTCGCATAATTATGTTTACATTTTTGTCAGGACATATAGGAATCTATACTCTATTGCCTTTTGATTGCCTCTTCTACTCCCTTCCCTGTTTTCTAAGTAACATAGAATGCATGCCATCTATTTATAATGTCTTATGCATGATCCATTCTTTATTATCCGGCAAAGTAAAAAAATTTGTTGTGCACATATATGGTTTTATGATGTTTTGTTGTCAAACTTGGAACCCATAGTAACACATGCTGGAAAATTGATGTTACCTTTTGTTTTGCATAAAGTATTAGCTTTACTGCTACTTATGAGCAGATTATTGACAGCTTCCAATGGCGTGAGATGCATTTCTCCGTAATACGTCTTCTTGGGGTGAGCTTATTTACTGGGAACAGTTAAAAAAAATTACTTCTTCCATGCTTGTCTTCAAATGAATGTTTGCATCAGGTACCCGTGTTTTCATACTTAAATAATACCAAAACAAGTCCAATAGTTGTAGCTTCTTCAAATATAACTATTTAATTCAAAATTCTGTTTTTAGAAGTGCAAATTACATTTATATGTATACTGCAGGAAATCTACATTATTGTTCAAACTTAGCTGAGTAACTAGAACTGAATCAAGATTTTTGCATCAACTTCTGTCGATTGTGTTGTATGAGTTCATTCCCACTGGTATGTTGAGTTTCCCTTCTCATGCACACTTCACTTCATTCCAAGATAGGCGCTGGCGCTTTTAGGGACGAACTTACGAATATTGGATATTGGATCGATGTTTGGGCACATAAAAGGTAAATATACACACGATCTATACAGCATAAGCATGTCATACATCCTTTTAGAGTGAATGCCTGAAAGTTATTTAATTGAAATTACTTGCTATTATGCCAGCCACTTATTTGTGACTTCTTGGAATGAATGAGAGTCCATTTGACACTTGTATGCCACTTATTACACATGTTTGAGTCTTAGATCTTTAAAATTTTCGCGAGATAAATGATTGAGTTTGCTTCCATATACGATGTTCATGACTCATGAAACAGAGACATCTTATTGTGAATGTCACAACTCACAACTCTGTTCATATGTATGTGGAGCTGCGCATAAATGCCTAATGTCGTGCTTTAAGTTTCTTTACATGTGCACATGAGTAGGATTCTTTGTTTAGATTATCATGTAAAAGTCTCGCATTATATGCTGGAGGATTCGGGATTCAAAGTGCGTTTCACATTGGTACGAATATGTTTTTTGGTACTCAACTTTTCGTTGAGATTTTTGTAGTGCACAGGTGTCGTTCGAGACATCTGGCTGTGCTACAAATTGGGCATATTTAGTCCGAGTCGCTTGTTTCTCGGGTGCGCGGACTTGTAACTGTCTCTATATTTGACCCATATCAGGAGCACTTTAATTTTTAGCCATGATCAAAAGTTTTTTTTTTTAAAAAAAAAAATAGTCCCCCCTAGTGTTTTCCTAGTTTAGTCAATTTGGATTTAGTAGCTTTTTTCTTAAAAGTTTTTTTTTATTTAAAGTGTTTTTATAGTTTTATATATGTTTGGATAGATATTGTAGTGTTTTTAAATTTGCGAATAAAATTTTCAATGATACTTGGAAAATCCATTCGAAAGCCTAACACGCGTTTGCTTGCTTAATATGATTTAGGAAAAAGCTTGATGGAATCACAGCTCTTAAATTCAGTTAAGTCGATGTTATCTAAGAGGATATTTACTCCACGTGATTTGGATAGACAATTCATATATATATATATACGTGATTTTAAAAAAATTAGCGAGCCTTATATATATATATATATATATTACTAAATTTGAACTCTTGATTAGGTGGTAATAATCCTCTAGGATGAAATCAACCTTGAATTCTATGCTAGCCTGAATTTACTCGTCTTGTCCAGGTTCATCCTCTCCCCCGTGTCTCTTCAAAATTCATTTAATTTCTTGTTTCGTCTTATCCCAATCCAATTCTTGGAGTTATTAGATTAGATTAGATTTAGATGGGAATATCACGCTCCTTCGACGCACCTCGATTTTGCTTCCGCTGCTGTTGTTGTTATTGTCGCTGCTGCTGACGCTGTTGGTTGTTTTAGGTTCTTTTGGGAGCTTCGATTGATTTTACAGCTCCGTTTTTTTATGGATTCAACCTTGCTGCCAACCACGACCAAGGGGCTTTCTCTAGGGTTTTCATCTCATGGGTCGAAGGTGGTTGAAAGTGCTCGGGGTTCGAAAATCGCCGACGACTCGATTTCGTTCCAGATCGAATCGAGAGTTAAAGACCCTTTACATCCCGTGCCCTCGGTTCCACTCCAACTGATGGACCAGGAGACGGCGAACCATCATCATGATTTGGACCATCATCATGATTTGGATATTAATTCCAATGAAATTAAAGGTAGACGGACTGATGAAGGAGAAAAGGACGCAGAGGAGTTTCGGATTTTGGGCCATTCTCTGTGTTTGAAGCGAAGACGCGACTGCGATTCGGGGTCTTCGGTTCCATCTTCCTTCACAAAGGTATTTATGGTTTCTTCTCCAGATATGGAATCGCGTAGGAAGATGGTCAAAGCGTGGGGAAATCAGAGATTGCAAGATGCAGACCCTGATGTTTTTGGAATCATGGAAAAGGAGAAGCAAAGGCAGTATAGAGGGATCGAATTGATTGCTTCGGAGAATTTTGTGTGTAAAGCAGTAATGGAGGCATTAGGAAGCCATTTAACTAATAAATATTCAGAGGGGATGCCAGGGGCTCGATACTATGGTGGAAATCAGTACATTGATGAGATTGAAACACTTTGTCGCGAGCGTGCTTTGTATGCTTTTGGGCTTGATTCTGAAAATTGGGGTGTGAATGTACAGCCTTATTCGTGTACATCAGCAAATTTTGCAGTTTTTACGGGTCTTTTGTTCCCTGGTGATAGGATAATGGGGTTGGACACTCCATCCGGAGGTAACACAAGCCATGGATATTATTTACCAAATGGGAGAAGGGTCTCAGGGGCGTCTATATTTTTTGAGAGCTTGCCATACAAGGTTAATCCCCAAACAGGGTATATAGATTACGAAAAGCTTGAGGAGAAGGCACTTGATTTCCGCCCAAAGATATTGATTTGTGGTGGGAGTTCATATCCTCGTGAGTGGGATTATGCAAGGTTTAAACAAATTGCAGAAAAATGTGGTGCAGTTTTGTTGTGTGATATGGCTCAGATTAGCGGTCTTATTGCTTCTAAGGTGAAATGTTTTATGATTTGTATGGGCTGACGTCTTTGTAAACTTTTTTATTGGTCTGCTTTGTTTTGCTATGTATTCCCATTTGATTTAAAAAAGCATGTCTTGAATTGATTACGCTTCCCACAGTCGGTGTTTTGTAGTTTTGCAAGGTCTGGGGTGAGAGAGAATGAATGCCTGCTAGGATTGTAATTTTAGAAATGGAACCTAGCTTACTACCAAAAATTTCATTACGCTCACTATGCCATCCTCAGTGTATTGCACTTTTTATCATTTATTTTCTAAGGTGTTCCTTTGATTTGTAATTTGTATTATTTTTTATTGTTATTACCAAAGGTTGATCATGGTGGCGTTTCCTTCTCTTGTATCATAACCTACCGATTTTGATGCCTTATTTATGTTGAATTGTTCATTCGATTCTTGCTGGATTCCAGCTTAAAGAATTTGTTCTTGCTAATGTTAGTGGGTATGCAATTTGTAGTTATGAATAAGTAGCCTGACCTTGAATGTCCTTGAACTAGTAAGGCATCAAATACAAACCATGATGTACTGCCTATTGAAGCAGTGTTTTGTTGCAGTTAGCTGCACTATTGGATGAAATTGGTTGGTTCACATTCTAACTTGGAGAAACAAATTGTTTTGTGTTTAGCTGGATTTAAGAAATCCGCAGAACACAAGTTTCTTGGTGATTTTTATTTTGATTTCTAACATTAAAATCTGATATTGCGCTCACAGAACAGAACAGAACCATGTGGCACCATATACTATTTGTTTTTTTTTTTGCCGATTCAGAAATCAGTATTGTGTGAATTTATATAACATGGTTACTACGGACTATGATGTCCTTCCTGTTTTGAGTGCTGTAACTCCTCTTTTGGGTCAGAGTTTTACGCATTTTGTATAAATAGGCTTCTTGTATTTATCTAACTACACGAGTTTCTACATGCAGGAATGTGCAAGTCCTTTTGAATATTGTGATATTGTCACCTCAACTACCCATAAAAGTCTCCGTGGCCCTAGGGGAGGGATTATTTTTTATAGGAAGGGGCCAAAGCAGAGGAAGAGAGGGATGCTTTTAAATCAAGGTGATGGTAGTGATAGATATGATTTTGAAGAAAAGATAAACTTTGCTGTTTTCCCAGCACTGCAAGGTGGACCACACAATAATCACATTGCTGCACTTGCAATAGCATTGAAACAAGTGGCTACGCCTGAATACAAGATGTATATGCTACAAGTCAAGAAAAATGCTCAGGCTTTGGCCGCAGCTTTATCGAAGAGAAACTGTAGGCTTGTCACTGGAGGCACAGATAATCATTTGTTGCTTTGGGATCTGAGAAATTTTGGATTGACAGGCATGTTTTTCCCCAGAACAAGTCCCACCAATTTTCCATATTTATTTTTTAAAAGCATTTTCCTTAGCTACTGAATTTTTGATTTCATTGTTTTATCATGTTCAAGATTATATCTCGTCATATGTGTTGAACTCCAGTTCTGGCACGAGCTGTGAAAATTGTTTTGGTTTTGCAAAGTGCATATTAACAGTTTTTATCTAGAAGACTTCTTTAAAGTGCTCCAACTTTTCATTGAGGAAAGAGATCGATTTCTTTTTTTTTTTATCCTGCAAATAATAAGATAGTCAACTATATTTTCTTTGCTTCTGTTAGTTTGATGTTTGGATGTTGTGGATGATACAATCAGCTGTAGAGTGCCTCAGTTCCATATCCTTGCCTATTTTTGTACTCAAACTGGGCTACTTTTTTTCTGTTACTGGAAAGGAGCTTTCTTTGATTAAATTTAATTTAGAAGTAAATTTCCATTGATGTTTGGCTAGTTGATATAGAATAATAAATGTTTTTTGTGTGTCATGAATATACTTCGGTGAGCATTCTCAGGGTTCGGCGACCTTTTATCTTTTCTTTAGTCTTGGTCTTTCTTCTCTGCTCGACTGATAGAATTCTTTCTTGGTGTAGGGTTTTAATTTGATGTTTTGTAAGAAAATATGGAACTTTTGAACTATAATTTTTTTACTTGAATGATAATGTTTATTTGCTAACATAATACAGAATTATCCAAGCACTTGCTCTGTGTTGTTATATGTGTGCTGAATTGGTGCTAGCTTGCTTTTGTCTATGGGTACCTTCTTCTGCTGATGTTTTTTCCGTAGGCCATGTATTTATCTTCTCTAAACATTGTGCCGTGTAGGGAAAATTTTTGAGAATGTGTGTGAGTTGTGTCACATTACACTCAACAAAGTAACCATTTTTGATGATAATGGCAACATTACCCCTGGAGGTGTAAGAATCGGTAAGTTATTATCTTTTTGAAATGAACAACTCGAGCACATTTCTGTAATGTGTTATGCGCCGTCATTATTTGTTGCCGTAACGGAAGTTTTCATGTTTCTTCCCACAGGTACTCCTGCAATGACATCAAGAGGCTGTCTCGAGGCTGATTTTGAGACAATGGCTGAATATCTCATAACTGCTGCACAGATTGCTAGTTCAGTGCATAGGGAACACGGGAAACTACCGAAACATTTTCTGAAGGGTCTTGGGAACAACAAAGAGATAATCGAGCTTCGAGCAAGAGTCGAAAATTTTGCCTCCCAGTTTGCAATGCCAGGCTTTGATGAATAATCTGGTCACATTACAGTGAAGATTGATTCTCGTCTTACCAAGTAGTTTATCAGGGCCTGCGAGGTGTATGGATTGTGCTTCAAACTTGTCCGTGGCAAGAGGCGATTTTCTTGTTCACGTGAGCTAGAAAGTTGGGGTAGTCCAATCATGCCAATCCAAATCTTGGCTATTCTTTCTTGCAGATTTGTTACCAAGGGTGTTTTAAATATGTTGGGCTCACACTCGGTTCATTTTCATGTTTGCGCAGGTGTATATCGATATCGGAATCATCGTCCAACATGGTGTTGTTGCAAAGTCGTAATTTGTACTCTAATTTATCGACGTTCTTTACGAGATTTAAAGTAAACAAATCGTTGAAAGAGTTAACGATGGGTGCAAGACCTTATTATTGAAAGGAACTAGTCCTGAATGTTTGAAAGAAAAGCAAGAAAACGAAATTGGAGGGTTATTATTTTCATTTTTTATTAAAATAAATTATGAAGTGCATTGACGCCACTTAAAACTCAAAGGTATAAATACTTCAAATGTCATCATAAACAATTTCTTCAAATTTCGAATTGTGACTCAAGAAGCTTTTGTTTTGATGGTAACTACGAGATTATATTTATCTTTACGAATTTTGTATATTAAGTATGCTTCTGAGAAAAAAAAACTGACTGTTTGTTTGCCTTGGGTAGAAGCTGAGATTAGGAAAACATAGTACAACCCAAAAGCAATTAATCGAACTGCTTGCCTTCAAAAGATTGCCCAAATTCCCAATTCTTGGGAGCTACAATGTAAGATGTGATTGTGATTCCATCGCCGCTTGTAATCTCGAAAGAAAGAGGCTGATTCTTCAAATCCGCATTTACATGCCAATTCTGCCCCCAATTTCTCCCCATCGGAAGCCACCCAGTTCTCGAGCCCTTTATTTTCACCGCTGCCACGTCGCCTCCGCCGGCGACGTTTCTTATCAGCACCGACAAGAATATTCCGGCGCCGCCTATCGTGAATCTCATCCCTCCTTCCTTCCTGCATCCGATTCTGCGGTACTGAACGGGCATGTTCGAAGCCTTCCATATTGCGATCTTCTCGAAGGCCTCGATGGGGAGGACAAAATGGGCATTCGGGGGGTTGCATTTGCCGCCGCCGTCGGCGTCGAAGCCGTAGTTGGGGGCACAGAAATTGGTGGCCGTGACGATTATGGACGTGCCGGGTATGCACCAGCGGAGGTCCTCCACGCAGCGGAGCTCGAAGCAAGCGCCGCAGATCTGACCCTTTTCGAAGAGGACAGTGCTGAGGGCAGCGGTGGCTTTGCCGTAGCCGTTTTTGTCCAAATCTCCAAATCCACATGCTCCTCCGACAGTGTCCTGGGGATCTTCGGAAGCGTAGTAGGTGGCGTGAGCGGACTTCCACTCGGACAGTTGAGCGGATGAGGGGGTGGAGGGGAAGTAGTGGGAATCTACTAGCTTAGTGTGCAGTAGTAATAATAAAGGGAGTGTGAGGAGGAGGCGGCGGCAGCGGTGAACTGACATTTTGAACCGTTGCGGCGGAATGCGGTGGTTAGGAAAGTTGCAGCACTCGAAGTAAAGCAGCAAGCTTGCTCAGTGCTGTAGAGAGAGTAAATGGATGAGTCTTAAATACTTCGCTCCCACTAAATCGTGAATGATTGAGGATTAAATGATTGCCGGTCTCCTTCATTAAAATTATTTTATTCGTATTTACATGGACTAATCCACCTCATGTCTTAACTTTTTTCCCACGTACTTTTATCGTCTCCACCACTTCTGTTGCGTTTGGATGCACATTAAACCATTCAAAAAATAATAAACAAATAAAATTATAAACCATTTGCATTTGATTTAAGAAAATAATTGAAAGTGATTTGAAATGATTCTATGTTAGGATGAACTAAGAAGTTGAAAGTTGGTTGTGACACAAATTCTTACGATATTGGCCAGCAGAAACACAACAAGAAGTTTAACTAAGAATAAGCTTCAGTAAAAATACAAGATACCATTGAAGAAACTACCGCAGCATCTATTCATTCAGGGGCAGGCAGCAAGTCGCTTAGCAATTTCGAGCAACGATAGAACTGCACAGAGAATTACAATAGTGTATTAGGAAGTTATATGTGGAAAAATAGAAGTGGTAATAAGATTTTAATTAAGAATCCTTAGGCAGTCCAATACAAATGTGTCCAGCACTTTTATTAATCAAGCTATGAAACAATGTTGTGTCAGGTGATGTAGGGTAGAGTAGCCCGGTCAATATCAACAAGTGTTTAGTTATGTGCTGCATTGACAGCAGATGGATTTAAAACATGGTTGCAACAACACTTGTTTATGAAACGACGTGGCGTATCATTTCGTGTAATCTTTTCCCAGAAACAAAACCAGCAGAAATATATAAAATACAGTTGCATCTGTTTAAACAAGCGAGTATCGAGTACCTCGGTTAAAATTTCATCATACTTATGGCTTAATTCATGCATTTTAGTCCCATCATCCTCCATAACAGAACTGATCTTTGAAACTATAGCATCCGCCTGAAAAAAACTCCGGGGCAATTAAGCATTAAGACTCAGAATCACTTCATCAGTATACTACCTGACCTAGAAAACAAAACATTACTGATACCTCGGCAACCATGAACTCTACTTTTCTTTGCCTTGATTCCAAAGCACGTCTGTTTGATTCTACTTCCAACTTCACATTATTTAATTCTTTTATAACCTCCTCATGGTTAAGAGCTCTCCTTCTCAAGCTGCCTTTTATTTTCTTTCGACTGGCCCACTGGAAAAAAAATTCTACTTAGAAACCACACGAAGTACAGAACACAACAATTCAAATTAGAGCTTTAAAAAACAATTCAAATTAGCGAAACTATTGCTACCTTTTGCTTGCAATTCAACAAGTTTGGCCTCAAGCGACTTATTTAACACTCCATCATCGCTAAGCTTACTTTTGAGAACCTTCACATCTTTCTCAACTGTCTTAGCAGAGTTCACCTGTTGAAGGTCACGATAGCACAGGCTAAAAATTTCACATCAAAATAAGAGCTTGCATTTGTCCTGTGGGAAGGAAAGGTTTTTGGTCTTATGACTCTTATGACTTATCCTATGATTCTCATCCATTAAGAGCGAAATTCATGAAGTAACAATTTATAAATACCAGCAAGCGAACATGCATACAACTATAAAGCCACATTTGTGATTTAAATTAAAAAGTAGAATACCTTCGAATAAGCCTCAACTGTAGTCATCTTATCCCGATACAATTGAATCGTTGCTCTTTCAGCATCTTTTGTTTCAATTTTAATATTTTTTTCTCCTCTAAAGCCCTCTGTCAATTAAAGAAATGCTAGTGATAAAATAAAGATAATGAAGTCAAATTAACAGATGAAAACGTAAGGTTAAAAGAAATGTAATGCAACCATCCCAATTTAACTTCATCTGATCAAGAAGGATGAGTACGGATGGGATAGATAAGATGAGGGACAGGAAACAAGAAGGATGAGTATGGTAAATAAGATGAGCGAAATGCACAAATAATTTTCATGTAGGCAATATCTTCAAAATTGTTTTATGTTGAAGGTCTTCAATAAAATGATTAATGTACATATATAGAAGACGAGAGCTTAAATATCAGCATAAGGAATGATTACATCCGGGCCAGTCCAGCTCAATCACAAGCAACAGGTTTTATTCAAAGTATCCATGATTCAAGAGGAAAGCATGACCATAAAAAGAAAGTTTCCAAAAATAGGTTAATACTAACATGGCACAAGAAAAACATGTCAGAACTCTATAAGGCCATATGGCAACACCTTAAGGCCACAACAGATTATAATGCCTAGGAAAAAAACAGTACATTGCTATCATGTTGAATCTTGCAATGCATGATGTCCATAGATTATCCATTTCCACACCACTTATCATCATTCTGTTTTGCTTAATATCATCTGGAGTGAGGATCTCTGAGTATGCACAGTTAATGATAAGATAATACAGATAAAGATTAAAGACACAATTCACAACACAGAAAATGGTAGCACCACTATCGGTTCTCTATGCCTTTCAAGCATCATTTGTGCCAGAGAGAAATGATTTTCAAGGGAGTGGCTGGGTCTTTGCCAACCTCATCCTGTATCGCATAGGCTAAGTATAGCTTCTCCACTCTCCTACAGGAAGGATCCACTTAAGTGTTTTTCCCGGATTATTTTTGTCAAGGAATGAACACAGACCAGATAAAAATTTCAAGCAAAATGCAGTACATGCTCACAAGTAGGTTGAAGTAACATCGTTCAGAAATCATATGTGTTCCTTGCATCTTGCTGCAAAACTCCACATATTTAAACGTCAGGAAAAACAGTGTTCATACCTGAAGCTTGTCTGGTGACTGGACTATTTTAGATTGTAAATTTGCATTTTCTTGGACACTTTGAACCAATGCAAATTCTGCATTAGAGATCTGTCAAAAAAGTCAAAATCACACTAAGCGTGCATATAATTTATGCATTTTGAAGAAAACGAAAATTCGCATCAAACAACCAAAATATTAGCATGAATTTATAACTTCCAAAAAAGAAAGATAAACATTGCATGAACAGTCAAACCTTCTCATCACTTTCCTTGGCCTTATCCTTCAATTTTTTAGTAGAAGCCTTCAAGGACCTTTGGTGAGTGTTAAGGCTTGAAACAGTCAGACGCAATTCATTAACTTTAGTGTTTACTTCTTGAACAAGTGGCAACTCCTTTTGTCTAGACTCCTCACATTCTGATATCTCCGAGTTCAACTAATGTTGAATATCAAGAAAGAATTCAAATGGGAATAATCAAAAACCACGCCAAACAAAGAAGGAAGGCGAGATACATGCTACTCATGTACCACAGAAATTCTTGCTTCAGCAGCTAGTTTACGCTCTTCAAAAAGATTAAAGTCATTTCCAATAGAATTCAATTGATTTAACTTTGTCTCTCTGCATCACAAACCGTAAAATGAGAAACTAGAAAATTGTCAATGTTTTTTTTAAAAAAGCACCGGTCTAAGAACCTAGATTTCTTTTGTCACCTAAAGAGATAAAAATTGAGAAGGGCACTGAGAAAGTGTTCAGTGCGATCAGGCTCTGTTTTTAACAAGTCCTTGGGCATGAAAGATTTGGGGCAACTGATGGCAGCCAAAAGCTCTCGAATCTTGCTATACAAATTCATGAGCTGAATCGAATTCACATGGGTCTCCGGATTTTCCAACTGCTCAAGAGCACCAAACTCCATCTGCCCATTATCATCCCTGTGAATTTGAATATGGCGAAAAATATAAAAACCCAAAGACATTAGACTTAATTTGCTCGTACAAAACAATCTCTTGTCCTAATAATGGGTTCGGATTCACCAAATTGGATTGGTGGAAACTGAAATGGATAAAAATCCGGAAAATTTAAATGGAAGCATTTCTAAACACAAAATAAACCTTCAATTCCTCAGTACCAACAATCTACCAGTAAAATAAAAAAACATTCTCAAAGTAAATAGTAGAAAAATACACTCCAAATAAAAAAAGAGAATTTATCAAGATTAAGGTTTAGCGTATGCTAACAGTAGAGACATTGCAGATGAATTCTGGGTCGGGGTGGTGTAGGTCGGCCTCGGATACGGCGGCGATTTGATTTTCGGCCAGAACTGCGATGATTTCGCGGCGAGAGAGCCTTGGATATTCAAATATCGACATTTTTTCACACATGAAAGAGATTCGCGCCTCAATCTCTCCCTGTTTGTTTGTGTATGCGTATATTGGGCCTCAAGCCCGATTCAAACGGCCCATTTAAAATAACTTTTTTGTCTTTATATCTTCGATTTTCCCATTTTGGTTATATAAGATATAAAAGTTTTTTTTTGTAATTTCAGTCATTTTTCGACGTATCTACGCCGTTGATTTGATGTCAACATTCTCGATAAAAAAAAATAGAAAAGAAAGTATTGGTATATTATTATTAAATGATAGAAAAATACAACTCAAAAATGTCAGCATGGACACATTGTTATATGGAAAGGTCACGTTATCAATGTTGTTGCTTACTTGACGTGAAAATAACAAACCAGAAACCAAAGACGCACGCCTTGATGAGGTCCAAAAGGCATGCACGCACCATTCATGACCAAAACAAAACTTGCATTTCCCTACAAATTTGCATCAAATAACAAGAAAATCCATATTTACTCTAGAGGAAATTAATAACCCTCCAAAAATCTTGAATTAAGCATCAAAAAATGGTGATTTCATCTGAAACTTCCCTTTCCTTTATCCCTTTTTCTGCCTCTCAAATCTTAGCATTCAGTGTATTTCTCTTCCTTGTATACTTCTTTTCTTCAAAATCCATTGGCGTTTACCTTATAGACTTTTCATGCTATCTCCCACCTGCAAATTTAAGGGTTCCAGGAGCTCATTTCGTAGAACATGTTGAGTTAAGCGATGTTTTCGTGAGAGAAACCATAGATTTTCAAACAAAAGTGTATGAAAGATCTTCCATTGGTCCTCAGTCTTGTTTACCTCTTTCAGTTCATCAAATCCCACATGATAAATCTCTAAATCCACCCAAAGCCGAAATAGAAACTGTCCTCTTTACTGTCGTTAAAGACATCCTCGAAAAACACCAAGTGAACCCCAAAAACATAGACATTCTTGTATCCAACTGCAGCATCTTCTGCCCCACGCCTTCCATCACATCTATGGTCATAAACAAATTCGGATTCCGAAGCAACATAAAAAGCATTAGCCTCAGCGGAATGGGGTGCAGCGCCGGATTAGTAGCCATTAGCTTGGCTAAAGATTTGCTAAAAGTTAACAGAAACTCACTTGCTTTGGTTCTTAGCATGGAAGTCATAACCTCAAATGGTTACGAAGGAAAGTTAAAATCCTTTCTTTTAGCAAACGTTCTGTTCCGAATGGGGGGCGTAGCAGTCTTGTTATCCAACAAAACCCAAGACAGAAAACGATCGAAATACACTATTCGTCATCTTTTCAGAACCCACATGGGGTCAGATAACGAATCGTACAAATCCGTTTATCAAGAAGCCGATGAATCCGGGATAGTGGGAGTTTCGTTATCAAGAAGCCTGCTTCGTGTAGCAGGAAATGCAATGAAGAACAACATAACAGAACTAGCCCCCCATATTTTACCCCTTAACGAGCTGATTATCACCGGACTTTCCATAGTCAGATCAAAACTTTTCGGGCAAAAGACAGAAATATGTGTTCCGGATTTCAAGAGAAATATCAGTCATTTCTGTATACATGCCGGTGGGAAGGCGGTGATCGATGCGGTACAGGATAAGTTGAGGCTGAGCAACGAAGACGGAGAGGCGTCAAGAATGACACTTTACAGATTCGGGAACACTTCATCTTCCTCTGTGTGGTATGAGCTGAGTTATTTGGAGGCCAAGGGTAGGATTAAAAAGGGTGATCGGGTTTGGCAGATTGCATTTGGGAGTGGTTTCAAGTGTAACAGCGCGATTTGGGAATGTATCTGTGAGTTGGATCCCAAGACGAGGAATGTGTGGTCCGATGAAATAGATTTGTACCCAGTTTCCATCCCAGATGTGGCTGATTATTGATGTGCATGATTTTGAGGATTAGGCTTTGTTGTGATTAGTAATTCTTGGTGACATATTTTTGAACAAAAGTTGGTCTTTAATTCTTGCAAAATTGTTAGGAATGATTGAAGGTTGCATTTTATCGTTTTACCTTTTAACTAAATTATCATAGTGTATATGAACCGGATCGAGCCGAATTTTAATAAAATTGAAAATTCGAATTTAGCTCAAATTAAGTATAATTTGAACTCAATTCCAAGTTCGGATTTTTTTAATTTTTTTTGCTCAAATTCAGCTCAAAAAGAAGTTTGAGTTCGATTTGAAATTTTCGAAAATATTCATGAGTTATTCGAGCTATTGTTCAGATAGTAAGGTTTGAGAATGAAAGTTCGGAAACTCGAAACGTCCAAAAGCTTGAAATTTATAATATTTAATATATAATTAATATTATATTAATAAAATATCAACATTTGATATGCGAGCAGCTCGCAAATATCAAACAAAATAATTTAGGTCTGAGTTTGACTTGAAAAAAGTTTGAACATGTTCGAATTCGATAAATTCAAATACGAATCAAATATTTATTGAACAGACTCAAAAAATTCACGAACCGGCTAGATTTGTTTACTGCCTTTTATCATATTATAGCCCTCAACTTTGTTAACTTTTCTATAGAGTAAAGTGGGACAATTAATTGTATGTCATCAAAGGATTGGTTATTTTTTCCCTGATGAAAAAATAATGTTTTATTTCCTTTCCCTAATTCAATTATTTGTCCAAAGAATTATTTATAAATTCTCCCTTAAATATCAACTTATTTCTGATAGATGAGGTAAGAGAGTATAGTTAATAAAATAAATTTGGGCATTTTTTTAAAAAAAAATGAACTCTGGCATGTGTATTCGAGTATTATTTTTCAAATACTTGAATGAAACAAGGCTGTTTTCAAAATTTACGAGGCCAATTATTGGGAACATTGAAGTATGACAAAAATATAAGACTTGATAGTAAATAGGAATTGAATGTAAGACTTACAATTTAGTTCTTGGAATGAATAGCAAGGATTAATAGAACGATTATAAGATGATCCATATGTATTACAATATCCTAATAACTTATCAAGACATCAATTTTCAATTGTCCTAAATACCATTTTACCTCTTTCAAAAGCTTTTATAGTTGAAAATAGCAAAAATTATTTAACCCTCTTAGCATCAGTCTTGAAACCAACATAAATTTTAATCGCATCCAAAAGGAGAAAAAAACTTAAAATAAATCATCAATATAGAGGAATGTTGAAGTCGATATTCTACATAGACTTTCCCCCAATATTACTTCACAAACAAGCGCAGAATACTTCACATAGAAAGGGAAATGCTGAGGTGGCAAGGACTGATTTCAATGTCTGCTTTTCACCATTAGACAGTGAAAATTCATAGTAGAAAATTCATCATTTCAATCCTAGGGCAAATGACAACTTAGGTCGAGATTTGTTCTTGCCCAACAATTTCATTTGATTCGCACGTTCCTCCTCTTCTTGCTGTTTTTTCCTGCGCAGAGCCTCTTCTTTCTGCCGCTGGCGCTCCACCAATTCTTTATAGCGCTCCTCTTCTCTTGTTTGCTGTTCTAATGCTTCTCTTCTTTGAGATTCTTCCACCCTCCTCCTGTTATCTTCCAGCAATCGTTCCAGCTCTTCTTTCTCTCTTCTAGCTTGTTCCTGTACATGCTCGTGCATTACAATTACACTCTTTCGTAGTAAACAAAGTCAAAGAATGGTTACATGCAAATATAAAAGACCAGAAAATACACCTGGACGCATCAACCAAGTCAAATTCAGTTTCTAAATACTACTGATCAAGGATCAAACATTTATGCGCATTGAGTAAATCACATCAAGAGATCTGAACTCTCAGATTAAATACGCCGGTATATTTGACACACAGCAATATTTTACATCTTTTTAAAAAAGTGAAGCAAACCAGATTACGAAAAGTTGGGAGTACAATAAGGTATGGCTAAGGTACATCCGCTATATATCTACCTAAAAAGAGAAGATAAATAACAAAGTTCACAGATGTCTCGTTTATCAGGCAATCCGGGGAGGAGCTTTCCATCCCCCCAAAAGGGTGGCAGCATAGAAACGTGAATTTTCAATGAAATGAATAATATAAGCTGACCTCTTTTTTACGAGTTTCTGCAAGAGCAGATTCCTTTTCTTTTTCAAGTTGAGCTGCAACCTCAGAAACAAGTTTCTTCCTACCTTCCTTTAGGAGCTTCTCTATTTCAAGGCTGAGATCCACAGAATTCAATCTCTCTTCAACTTTCTTCTGAATTGCCTCCGCTACCCTCTTTGCAGTTTCTTCCTCTATCAATTTTAATTCTGCCTCCTGTTGACGCCTGGAAAGAGGTGAAATTGTCAAATGACAAATTGCAAATGATCCAACATCGGATGAGTCAGTTCTAAGGATATCACAAGTGTTCAAAGATAGAGATCACTTTTACATAGGTGTAGAATATGAACCAGATTTCTTAGCAGCTATTGGCCTTTTGATTTTCTGTAATCATAACTAAAATGAACGACAAACTAACCTCCATGTCGAAAAAGGCATTAGACATTCATGCTTATGCTTTTTAAGCATACCTCTAACTGATTCCCGTTCCAAAATATTTCAGTTTCATGTCTGGTAAACAGTAGATTAATGAGAAATCAAAATAAACATTACCAGAAACATCCTCCAATTTATCCTGTCGAGAAGACTGTCAAACAAATATATAGGTCTTAATGCTAGTTACTGAAGTACACTAGCCCATCCATTGTTGTAGAAAGAAAAGCTGATGTTATTCGGATACAGCTCTTTTCAACAAATAATTGAAGTAATGCCAGCAGATCTTGAATTTAACATTAAAAAAAAAAAAGAAAAAATAGTTAAGCTAGGTCTGAAATCCCACTCAAATTATCACACTACATATGCTTCTGGGTTACATCTTCGTCAGTGATTATCTTAAACACCAACTTTTAAGAGATGCATGTGTCATAAATAAAAATAACAGCCAGGTCAATTCAAGTCCAATATAACTTGAAAACCAAAGGTAGATTGGATTCAAAGCCTCAGCAATCTGAAGGGGGATAATTTAGAGATTAATCGAGGAATTTTTTAAATATTTTCCATTTTGCTAATCTTTTAGAATTATAACTTTTTTGGTAGGATTAATATTATTTATATTTATTATATGACTCTTTTTTAATTTTTTCTATTTGATTTCGAATTTTACTTGTTTTATCAGATATAAACCCCACTGAAAAAGGGTACAGGCACTAAAATCTTAAGATTCATGGTTTCAACAAACTAATTAATCACATTGGCACAATGTTGCATTAATTGCAGCACAGTTTCTGAATGAGAGACTGAATATAGACAGGAGAAAAAAAATAAAGAATATCATGCATGTTTTGTGAATCTTGATATAAGTTGCATGTACTTGAAAGAACAAGAAGAAGAGATAGAAAATCAGCTAAAATAACTCAAATTTATTGCAAGCTATGTTTACAAAACAATTTACGATAGAGGTGACAATCCCATTATATAATAAGAACCATTCTGAAATGGTGAAGGCCTAATATAGATAGGATCAAGAAACAGATTCAAGGAAATACTTCAACAAAAAAACGAGAAGAGAAAGTGAAGATTCCGAAAACCAAAAACAAATTACATTAAGAGTGTATAGATCATTAAAACTGACTCCCTCCCATGATATAACCATCATTAGGCTTACACGTACGATAAAGAGGACATACTTCTCAATTATTACAAGACAGTTTCAAAACTCATTGCGATTATCAAGATAAGAAATATAGCACACTGCCATTGACTTAGATGTCTATAGGTAAAGTAACTCGTTTGTGCCACTGACTTAGATGTTTACAGATTAAGCAATTTGAGTGTCTTCCACAATCTATGTCAAATATTACAACACAATTAAACTCAATTGTTATTCATAATAAACAAAATATTACATTTGTGAAACCTACCTTTGGGAGAAAGAGAGAAACATTGGATGGAAATGATTATCTATATTAAAAGGACAAGGAAATGGTTGAAGATGTGTTCATTCAAGTGGTGCAATTAACAACTTCAACCTAGCAAGAAGCAAAATATCACCTGAAATTGTGTTGCTTCTACAACACTCAAAAAGAGAGGAGAAAAAAAAGTCCACCTACAAGGTGGAAGAGACTGCATCACCAGAGGCTTAAAGAGAGCCCACGATTACATATGCAAATGAACTTCCTACTCGACATACTTGGATTAAAAAGATAGTTGAACCTTCACTATTCTCCTTGTTAAAAGCTAATTGTTAAATCGGGACTGGGAGGAGAGCTTAATTTCTCCATCTGATCCAAAGACAACATTGACACACATAAAGTTAATTAAATGGTTTAAGCAAAATCCACACCCAACAGATTTTTATTTCTTCCATTTCAACTAAACATAAAAATTCATAATTCTCTGTGTCAATCACATGCCTGTGCAGCCATAAAAAATTCCAGACTTCCATGCAAACATACAAAACAGTAAAAAATTAGCATCGGCCAAAAAGTGCAATAAGTTATAAGAAGAAGAACAAGAGAAAAGGTCTCTGATGATTATACCTCTTCTTTTCCTCTTCTTCTCTTAACTTTTCACTAGCATCTTTCATCTGTTTTGAACCAGAGATTACACTGGGAGAAACATTTAAGGAAGATACAGAGGTACTCTTTTTCCTTTGCCTTTTATCACGCTTTGGTGTAGAAGAGCGACTTTTATGGCATTTTTGAGAGCGGGAGCGACTTCTGCGACGGTCGTAAGATGATGAACGACTTCGTCTTCTGTAAAATACAATAAAACAGGTGACCTTGAAGTAAAAGGAATGGTCCCTGCATGTTTCTGATTATGCTCTTTCAAAACCCAGCGCCTGATACGGAAAGTATATGCAGTTACCTCAAACATTGCAAAGAATAAACTGTGTGCACCATCTTTTATCATTAGAAACTGCTAATATCACAATCGAGCAACGAAAGAACACCACGTCAGCACCCATCACCTGTGGATTTCCCAAATAGAGGGAACACGTTGTTTCTTTTCTAAAACCAACAACAATGTCGACTATCTCCTTCGTACTATGTTTAGATATCTTATGTCAAAAATAAAAAATGATAAAAACTTTTGAGAGAATCTCCGTCATTCATAGCATTAACTATGACAATATACAGTTTAGAAGCTTTTATCCAACTGACAAAAGATTAAACAAGACTCGAACAAGGGCGATAGTCATCAACTCAACAACCACAAGCATGTAGCATATCAAGGTGCTGATGGAAGGCGAAAAGTCTCATAGGCAGCAAATTGCACAAGGAACACCAAAGTTAGAATTTCCATAGGCAGCCTGTAACTCAGCTAAAAAAACAATATGATGTTTATCATATAAAATTTATGACAGTTCAAGTCATTATCACCCAGAAACATCTCTTGGGTGGTTAGAAAAATTTACAAAACAGAGAAAATCATGCTATTAAAATAAAGGCTTAAAATAAAAGCACATGTGCTCCATGCTAGAACGGCGAGAGGCCTTTGGATATTCAAAGAAAGACGGCTGAATCAATCATATTCATGCGCTAACTGAACATTTAAATTTAACTTCAACTAAATATATATTGTAAGCAAATAGGTTACTCTCTTTTCCAAGGGCAAAAACTCGTGATCATTTCCATCTTAAATAAACATTCAAGATTTCTTCACAGATAACACCACTGTTTCAAAAAACGTTTATGTTGTTTTCCCTAAAATATTTGTAAAACTTTTGAGCTACCAAATTTGTTCGTGGAGACAACAAATCAACTTAGGGTACCCCAAAACAAAAGTTAATTATCCATCAGAAAGTATACGGTGTCTCTTCATCGATAAATAAGGATAAACCTGTGGAAGAGAAATTGAAATAACAAATAAATAAGGAGCAAGTATGAGTAAAAGGGTATCACCTGCTCCGAGAATAAGGAGATCGGGTTCTGTCTCTGCGGCTGCGATGGACAAACCTAACCGGTGATGGTGACGGAGAGTATCTCCTCCGATGCAACGGCGACCTAGATATGCCCCTGTCTCTACCCATCCGAAAGCTACCACTAAGTGACGCGAACAAAATCAATTAGTCGCCTGCAATATCAAACACAGATCGAAAGATAAAATTTGAAAGGACCCGCAAATTCCACAAATAAGCCATGCTTTTATAAGCATTAGTTGGTTTTCTCGATTTAAAACAGTCGAGTCAATTACAGAATTAGATTAACAACCTGTCACAAAATAGTATAAGATCTGCGTTCAATCAAAACTCCGTGTTATAAATCCAACGAAGAACAAAACCTAATAATTGGGAAATTTCAGAGGAAGAGATCAAGCATTTGGGAAAAAAATTCCTGTAGAGGACGAGGGATTCGGTAAAAGGTTGACACAGGACACGAGTAAATATGAATTGGGCTGCGAAAGCAGTATTTAACAGTAGATTTCCTCTGTAGAGTTCGATCCTTATTATTTAATTCGTGTCGCACGATATCAACATTTTTCAGGGTTTCATTTTCTTTGTGGACGTTTTTTCATGGGTAGATCTGACGATTTCACGAATCTTTATTTGTGAGATAAATCAATAATATCGATATTCATAATAAAAAGTAATATTCTTAGCATAAAAAATAATATTTTTTTATTGATAACTCAAATAAGATATATGTATCACGAAATACGACCCGTGAGATCGTCTCACACAAGTTTTTGCCTTTTTCGTACTAAAATTTTCTGACATAATTTATCTGATTAATATGGTTGTAGATTTAATACATTACTCCGAGGTTTACTCGGCTATCATCGTCATGAAAAAATCTATATTATAGTAGAATATGTATCTTATGAGATAATCTCACGAATCTTTATCTGTGAGACGAGTCAATCCTACCGATATTCACAATAAAAAGTAATATTCTTAGCATAAAAAGTAATATTTTTTCATGGATGACCCAAATAAGAGGAGTGAGTCTCATGTGAGACCGTCTCACGGGTCATAATACGTGAGACGGGTCAATCCTACCCATATTCACAATAAAAAGTAATACTTTTAGCATCAAAAGTAATACTTTTTCATGGGTGACCCAAATAAGAGATCCGTCTCACAAATACGACCCGTGAGACCGTCTCACACAAGTTTTTGCCAAATAAGAGATATGTCTCACAAAATACGACCCGTGAGATCTTCTCACACGAATTTTTGCCATTATGTTATTAGATTTTGAGATATAACTAATTTTGATGTAATGACGAATATTTTAAAATAACCATTATCTCTCTTTAAAATTATAAAAATACTCTATTTTCATTTAATAAATAATATTACAAAAATGAGTAAGTCTCATGTGAGACCGTCTCACGGATCATAATCTATGAGACAGGTCAACTCTACTTATATTCACAATAAAAAGTAATACTCTTAGCATAAAAAGTAATATTTTTTCATGGGTGACCCAAATAAGAGATCTGTCTCACAAATACGACCCGTGAGACCGTCTCACACAAGTTTTTGCCTACAAAAATATATTTAATAAATTTATGATTATCTATGTGTTTTCTAAAAATTCGAAAACTAACCAAACACTTTCTTTAATATTGATCCAAGCTCTGAATGTTTAAATGATAAATATCATTTTTAATATAAAAATTTTTATAAGAAAATATTAAATTAAAAATAACAAAAAATTATCACATATGCATATAATACGTGCGAAAGATCATTAGTAATAATAATATTTCAACATTTTAAAAATCGAATTTTGTTATATATACATATATATATTTTGTATGTATATATTTTTATACTCTTTCAATGTTTATTTAATTGAACTTGATAAAATGAACCATTATTTTTTTTTACAAAATCAACTAACTGGATTCAGCATGTCAAAAATAAAATATATTTTGTTATTTGAAATGAAATGTAAAATCCATGACAAAAAATGTCATGTTCATGCAATTATCATATATATCACGTTAAAGATTAAACACTAACAGATGGAATTATGTATATATTCAAATCATTAAATTATTTTCTTCATCTACATCTAAATTTGAATTTTAAATAATAATATTAATCGTGACACAAAAATTATTAGTGTGACAATGAGCATTATAATTAGTTTAAAATATTCGATGGACTTAGTTGCATTTGGACTTATAAATAAAATAACCTTAAATAATCAATCATCAATCATCATACACAAACGGAGCAAAAATGATCAACTCCGCTGAGTGAATAGCTCGGGCAAGTATCAGCCAATTCTACACTCAAGGTGGTACATGTAAATAAATATACGAATCCAAATACGTTTCGATCATACAACAGCTGCTGGGAAAAAAAGAAGAAGATGAGACGGCGAATAAAGTAGCAATTGCCAACACTCTTGCGCTGATGAAAATACGAGGTCTAACACACCACACATCTGACACTATAACTGGTCAATATCGCATGTGCATCGGAGCTCGGACGCATTTTAATTCATAAAAATGCGTCGTTTTCAAGCAGCTTTAGTACCTCGTCTTGGGTATTTAGTTTAGCAACGTCTATAGGCGTCTTCCCGTCCAAGTTCTGAAGAGTGCTGCATCAATGAATGGGAAAAAGAAGCCGGTTTACTTGAATGTCTGCATTGCAAGGCAAAAATGCATATGTAATGAAAGAGGGCTTACACAGCAGCGCCGTTTTTCAACAGAAGCTCAACACAGTCTTGCCTGCCATAGCCTGCGGCATAATGGAGAGGGGTGTTCTTGTTCTTATCCAAAGCATCTACCTTTGCCCCGGCATCCAGAAGAGCTTGAGCGCACTTGGCCTGAAAATGGAAGATTGATCAGCTTTCAGCCTTATGGAGAGAAGTAATGAATGGTGAGCATCTCAGCATGAAACGATACAAAACTACATGGCAGCACTACAAAGGCAAAAAAGAAACACAGATAAGAAAGTCACGTGGGGAAAAAAGGACGGAAACAACATAAAAGAAGCAAAAATCAATGATTACAGTAGTAGCACAAAAGAAATATGGTATAAAGAAAGAGTGATGGTTTAAGGATAAAAAAACGTTCAGTGATCAAGAAAGAGGAGGCCAGCAGCTAATTCTCTCTTGTTTTATTCTAACTTCAAAGCTTGCAGAGCAAGTCAATATACTTCAAATAAAGCTCATTTTACTAGACATTATATACCTCGCCATATCCACATGCAAAATGTAATGCAGTCCTTCCCTCGGAGTCCACTTCGTCCTTATCAGCACCATCAGCTAATGCCTTTTTCAAACCCTAGTTTACACAGAAGCAAATTTAAATGAATTGGTGTTAGAAGTTTTTGCAGCCGTTTGACAGCTAATGTTTAATAATGAATGACTAGAACAAATGAACTCGGATATTTCAGCGTATCAATTGGAAAATTGTCAGGCGCAAATCTTTGCAAAAACCTTATGATAAGCGAGACAAATACTTTCAGGCGTCCAGTTGTATAATCAGTTTAAAGTACAATACATATGACTAGGAAATGGTACCTCAACGTCACCAACACTAGCAGTATGGTGAACAACAGATTCTTCTTCATTAAATTCATCGGTTTCGTCTTCACCAGCATCAACACCAGCAGATGTGGCAGCTTCTCCGACACCAGCAAATCCCATTGCTTCACCCAACTTTTGGAGTACCTCTTTATCATTCCAGTACCTGATCATATCACATAGCATCGTACAACCAAATCACAAGTGTTGAGTGATTTATCGATGAAATCTGATATGATTTGAATTTGGAACAAATAGCTAGTTTAATGTTGAAATCCATATAATCCAGAGGATTAAGCTATAATAAGGAAAACATTTAATATGACTTAAACAAGTTCCTTCATTAGTAGCCCCTTTTTTAAGGCCAACAAAATCAAATTTTCACATCTGGGTCATGTCACTTTTGCTGTTCTAGTATACACATATATACATACATAGATGGGGTGTGTGTGTGTGTGTGTGCGCGGGATGCACAAACAGAAAATACCAAGTAGAATTAGAAATTACGCATCATCTTTTAACCAGATGCATAATCGCCGACTAGAAAATGAAACTACTAATTACATACTTATGCAAACAATTAATTATTTAGCTTGATTATTAAAGTTCCACTTGGACAACTCACATCATGATTATTTGGATCAATAAATTCACCGTGTTCAGTGACATTTCTTCGTAATTTTAGTACAACATGATGCTGTTCAGTATGTGTTCAGTAACATATCTCCGTAATTTGAGCCACTTCAAGGAAAAGCATCATGTTATACCACAATATCATTAGATATAATCCCACGAATGAAGATAAATGGGAAAAGTGATTACTTCATCATAGCAGCAGGACCACCTGTCTCAATCTCTTCCAATATAGGCTTTAATGATGGATCTTCCTTAATTTGTGTCATCCGTTCTTCGAGTTGGACTTTATTAGCTGGATTTGTCAAGCCCTCAAGCATGCCAGACATGGCTGGGTCCTGTAGAAAAAGTGAGAACATCACACTTGCTCATGCAACTGTGTTTAAACTTATACCCTACAACAAAACAAGAACTATCAAACCAAAAAATACCTGCATCATTGCAGTACCAAGTTTCTCAGCCATGGTCATAAATTGAGGGTTTTGCATAACTTTTTGCATTGTAGCGTAATATTGTTGTGTGTCAAAGTTGGGGATACCATTATCAACCGTAGCACCATGAAAGGTTTTCTGCAACTGTTCCGCCATTTGGTTAAATGAAGGATCTTTAGCTATCTGTTCTGCTAACACCTTGATGCTTGGGTCCTACACATTTTATGATATTTAGATTATACACATATGTATGTATGCATGGACCACACACACACATATAATATATTGCAACATAAGGAAAACCCCATTGAGCGGACAAAGAAAATGTGAAATCCTATTGACAAACAATAAAAGTGGGAAAATATCAGAAACAATATTGGATATGTAACACTAACTCGAAAATATCGAGCAAGGAAAAAACAAATCATGTTTGTCCTCACCAAAATTGTATAAGCATCAGGTTGAGCTGATGTTACGAATTTAAAGACTCAAAAACATTCTAGTCTAGACAGACGAAAGAGAGAGAGTTTACATTCATAAGTCCAGTCATGGCTGAAAAATCAAAGGGATTTGGCATTCCACCAAATGAAGCAGGGGTAGTTCTCTGCCCAGGTGGAGAGTCTGCAGATGCTGAGGCAACAGGAGCTTTACTCTCAGCTGCATCGGACTTTTCTTCTAAAGGGCGTAAAAAAGCATTTAAAATAGTCAAAACTAATTAGTTAACCATTAAACAAAAGCCCACAAATTTCTTCCCCGATATAAAACATCCTAATATTGGATTTAACTTAAATACATAATAAAAGGCTTCAACTTCAGTAAAAGAAGGAAAAGTGACAATTGAACAAAGGAAAAGAAGTTTTCCCAGGCAAAGTCGCATCATCTTCAATCCATTCACTGCAATATTTTCCCCAGAAAGCAACAACGACCACGGGTAATATACACTCGAATCAACTATGTTCCTAACAAACAATATTTCAATGATTGCAAAATAGATTTTAAAGCATTCAGAGAAAGTAACTGCTCCTGATACTTGACAATATGCTTAACGGAAACTACTACCGAGTAATGCCATCCAATTTTCGCTGCCATCAGACCTCCACACAACGAAAACAGTTCATTGAAGCAGTTCCAATATGATCCAAACAAAATATAGTTATTCGACATCAATGATAAAGAGTCCAGAAAATCAGCCCATTAGTTGATGCACATTTCCAATTTTCACGGATAAACACATCCAAATTCACATATTCACCAACTTCACAGATGCAACAACAGCAAAACGAAACATACACTTACCCTCTTTAGAAACCGGAGTAGTTTTTACAGCCTGGAAAAAACCCACCAACAGAAAACATAAAGAAAATAAATATCATCAATAAAGCACCTGAGGACCTCAGAAAAACATAAACTAGAACCCAACAAAATGAAATAAATATCAAATAACATTACAGGACTCTATTATAATTTATAAGTAAAAAAGGACCTCAAATTTCCACAAAGAAAACAATCGAACACAACACAATAGAACTCTGAAAGATCTAACCGATTAAATATAACAAAAAAGAAAACGATTAAAACCGAGAAATCGATTCTGCAACGGTACCTCAGACATGATAAAAAGGGTGTTCCAGAAAGCTGGCCTGCAATCGAAACAGGTTTCTGCAGAGACAAATAAGAACGAAGGGATTACGATTCACGAAGCGAGTGGGCCAACTATATCCTCATCTTCTGGCGAAATGAATGGCACATATATATCTCTTGCTGATTGCTTTTTGCTGTTTGCCGCTGTCTCTGTGTTGCCATTTTTGGACTGAAGCTGACACTTACTATTGGGCTTCACACACAACCACACAACAGCCCGGCTCACTAATAATTTACAATTAATTTTTTTAGTTATATTATAAAAAAAATTTAATTTGAGTGTAAAATTATTATTTTTTATATAACAAAAAATATATTATATTGATATATACTAATTTACGTCGTAGATCGACATACCTCACAAATATAAATATTTGTTGCATAAGATACATACATTTATTAAAATGGATGGAAATTTTAAACTATAAATATAGACACATATATAAAACTATAATATATATATATATATATATATATATATATATATATATATATATATGGAATTTACTGTTAAAATACACACATAGAATTTAAATTTTTTCATGTGATCCAGAGGAGTTGGATCTGTCTTAATTTGTGGAAGATGAGCAGTAGTTATGAATTTAAAGTACCATAAAGCTGAATTCAACGCTTTAATTTCAACTTCCCCATACAAAATGTAGAAGTCCCATGTAATAATTTCATGTAAATTGCAAATCCAAGCAAAAATTATTCGTCAACAACAATATTATAGTACACCAATAATTAGTTATAAATTGGCTCCCACACTAGCTATATTCTACGCAGGATGAATCTTGTTGCCCGACAACGCCTTCGCTGCAGATTTCATCGAAGCGACAGCAGAACCAACCGCAGCTTCGATATACTTGGTTGCAGCGAAATCGGCTGCCTTCTCCATATTCTTCCCCAATTTCCTCGCACACTCGGCCAAGTTGATTAGACTGCTGTACTCTGATTTGCAGAGGCTGTCCATCTCCTCCTCGAACCGGTGGAACTCGGCCATGGCTTCGTCCATGGCGGAAACCAGATATTCTTCGGACTCCTTGATGCATGATTCGGACGGCGCTACCTCCTCCTCCTGGTCCAGTTCTTGGCTGGCCCAGGCTTTGTAAGCCTCGAGCTCGAAGAGCTTCATCAGATCTTCGACGGTGGAGGGGTCGAAGTTCTTGTCTTCCAGAGCTTGATTGGAGAGAAACGCGAATTCGGAGAAGAAGGCCTCCATTTCTTTTTCTTTAGCTTTTGTCTTGGGTTGGTTTGATTTGATTGCAGAAGAATTGTGAGCGAATAATCAATCATATGAAGAGACGTTATACCTAAATTTTGGGATAATACTCATTTTCATCATTATTTTTATCAATTTTTTCAATTCAACCCCTCTTCATTTTTAGCTGCTGAATTAGTCCTTCAAATTTTCAAAATCTTTTCGAATTGGTCCCTATCGTTATCTTGACGTTAAAATTAACATTGACTCACGTCATATACCTCTCACATTTTCATTTTGTTGTGAAGACAGTCAGTCGATTACTCCTTATCATTTTACTCCCCACCTTTACAACCCTTACTCCCCACATTTACAACCCTAATTCCAAACCCATGGCGAACTCGAAGAAAATTTAGTAATTTCAGATTCAATCTACTACAACATCTGCCATGGTAAAGGCTTTTCATTATTTTCCATGATTTTGTTGTAGCTTCTCGATTAGTATGTTCGTAACATTCTTATTTTGTGAACTTTTATATAATTTTGAAGTGGATATTAGTTGATCCTGAATGATAAATAGAATATATATGTATATATTGTATCTCAACATTTTGGAATATAAATTTCGAATGTGGTTTATCAATTTATTTGGTGTAGTTTTATGTAATTCTCCTACTTAGTTATTGTAAGGCCCGAAATTTCGATTATTGTAATCTACCATGAATTATGGATAATTAAGATGCAATTATAGACGGATATGATTAGACCGAAAAGACGGAAGAAAACCGAGTTTTGGGCGAAGACCGAAGGTCTCGCGCATATGCGCGAAGAGTAGGAGCGCATATGCGCGAGCTGTGCGGAAGTAGGGGTGTAAACGAACCGAACACGTTCACGAACTTTTCGAGCCGGTTCGAATTCGAAATTATCGACTTCGAGCCGAACTCGAACATGTTCGAATATTTTTCGAATCGAATTCGAGCTAAAATTATATTGTTCGATTGTTCGCGAACTGTTCGCGAACTTTAACATTATATTTAAAAAATAAATAAAATATTATTAAATATATATATATATATAATATTATTACGTGTATATATATATATATAAATATAATATATATAATATTATAACGTGTATATATATATATATATATATATATATATAATATATTATATACAATATTATAGTATTATATTATATATAATATTATTCGAATTCGAATTCGATTCGAACACGAGCTTCAGTTCGAATCGAGTTCGAATCGAAAATAATAAAAGTTCGAGTTTCGAATCGAGTTTCGAATATGTTTATTCGAATTCAAGCTCGAACTCGAATACTGAAAATTTCATAAAATCCGATTCGATTCGATTCGTTTACAGCCCTAGCGGAAGCCAAAGAGCCAAGTTGGGCGCATATGCGCCGGTTGGATGCGCGCATATGCGCGAGTGCTGAGCGACGAGACCAGTAGGTCTCGCGCATATGCGCCGATGATGTCGCGCATATGCGCGAGACGTGTAATAGGCGGAATGAGCCACTCGTCCTCTTGCATGTACGTGTATATATATACATACCTTGCAATTCTTCATAGAAAAGAACGAGAAGAAATCGAGAAAAGGTTCGGGAAAAGAATTGAAAAATCTCTACGCCTTTTGTGAGAAATCCGTACGTCCGATTTTAAATCCGACTGCGGTACTGTGTTCATATCGACGTAGACTATAACTGGACGTAAGTTTTGCTACGTTTTGATATGTTTTGAAATTATGGTATAGTCAGAATCTGATATGATTCACATATGATGTTCTTGGCATGTTAGACATCATATAATTGAAACTGGATTGAGAAACAGATACCATATGAAATTGTTATGATTTTTAGAGTTGAGTTGAGTAAGAATTGATATCAAGATTGAGTGATTATCGAGTATAAGACGTTAGAATTGATATCTGACTGATATGGTATTGCTGGATATATTGAGATTATGATGCTATGCCGTTGAAACAGAATTTGATTGAATTCTGATTATATCCAGTATTGATTGAGTGATGTATTGATACCGTACCCTCGATATCGTTATTGTCAGATTGAGTATTGACATGCTTGGGGTTCGAGACTTCGACAGAGTCAGAATTCAGAAAGAAATGTATAAATTAATGTTGAGTTGGGATTGCACAACTCGAGTGAGGTTTGACTCGAGTTTCCCTAAATCACATACTTAGTTTATTACATTGATATTTTTAATTGATGAGATTGATGTTTGTAGTCTATTGATTTATAGCCACTGCATGTATTGATTACTGAGTCGTTGAGTCATTGGCTGATTCGCCTAGTCACCGGCTGATTCGTCTGGTTATTGGCTGATTCGTCTAGTTATTGACCGATTCGTCTAAACTTTGGCTGATTCGCTTAATTACTGGCTGATTCGTCTAGTTATTGGCTGATTCGCTTAATTCTTGACTGATTCGTCAATTCTGAGGCTGTTTCGCCCAGACACTGGATATATGAATTATATCGATGCCGTGTAGGGATTGATTCATTCCTATCGACTGAGATTCAATATAATTATCAATATCCAGATATCGGGATCCCTAGGTTAGGGTTGAGTCGAGTCTGAGACGACGCGTTGTTTGAGTCGAGTCTAAGTCTGAGTGTGATTCATTGCTTTATATTGATTTATGTTTATGATTTGATACATGTTATGAATATTGATTATATGCTTTTGTATATGCTTTTATATGATTGCATGCTTACATTGTTTATACTGGGATGTAATTCTCACCGGAGTTATCCGGCTGTTGTCTTGTTTTGTATGTGTGCATGACAACAGGTGGGGCTGGATCAGGGTCAAGAAGAGGATGAGAGAAGACAGTTAGCGTGGAGATCCGGACTTAGGAGTATATCTGTTATATCACCTGAGATGTAGTGAAGAAACAGTAGTTATTATGATTTCTTGTTGTACATGACTTGTACTTAGATCTGATTAGTGATCTTGTAAATGAGATAAGACTTATTTCATATGCTGCGTACTCTTGTATTTTAAAAAAAAATTAGACCCTGTTTATAATAATTGATTAATTATTCCCTGAAAGTGATTAAGATTTGAATTAAGTTCGGGTCCCCACAGTTATATTTACTTTTTGATTTTTGCGAAATTTTTCAACAGATTACTAGCGTGATTTTTTTATTACAAATTTATTGTGTATTTTGTAACTTTCCTTGTGATTTGCTTATTTGATTATCATGTTTAGTTTATGAATTAATTTTAAAATTTGAAATTTCTTATTTAATGTAGAGGAAAACATATCATATTGGACTTCTCAAGGGAAATACATTGGAGCTTCTCACAAATCTTGGGTGTCAATGGGGCGGGTATGGCTAAACCCAAGACCCGCCCCATGAAGAAAATTTTGACCCATTACCCACCCCACCCCGGTTAAATATTCTTTGGACTCGTCCCACCCCGAATACGAAACGGGGCGAGTTAGACCCATGAGACCGGTGAGACCCGAATTTTTTTAAAATGAAAACATTAATCTTCTTTGAGAGATACCTTGAGGCTTGAACCACTAGCATTAGCGTATAGTTATGGTGGTGCAAAGACAGTAGGGCTTTATTTATAATTGGTCTACCTATTTGGATACTAAAATAAAGCTCAACCCAAAACAGAATCCGAAATATCTATGGTTGACCTTGAGATGAGATACTAAAAAAATAAAAATTAATAAAACTAAATCTTCGAATATTTATAGCCATATATACCCGCTCCATACCCATACGGGTCTGAAAAACTGGACCAGAGACCCATCCCATGACCCATTTAGTATGCCCAAAACCGTCCAGATGGGGCTAGAGAAGAGGCATTGAAATCATTTGATGAGTATATGAAGAAACAATCTGCTGGAGCTGCTACTTATAACTCTAACGAGACAAAATGTTCACGTTCAACATCTGATGCAAGTTCGAGTAGAAAACCAAAAGAGTATGAAAGAATAGCCACTTAATAGATGCTCAAATGGAATTGGAACGTGAGAATCGCAAAAATGCATGGAAAATGGAAGAGTTATCTAAAGAGCTCAAATAAATACTAGTCTTTACACCTTAATGAAGATAAATAGAGTAGTTATTGCTTCTGTTTGTGGCGTAGCTAATGAGGCACATCTAAGTGAGGAAATGAAAGAAGAGAAGGAGGAGACTGATGATGCATGTGTTTCTATCGTTTTCGATTATGTTGCAATTGTGTAAAAACTAAAGTTTGTTTTTTGGATTGTGGGATTTAAATTAAGAATGCAACAATTTGTCTTTAACATTGACTTGAGTAAGATGTTTAATATTCATCTTGTGTTTACAACTGTGATTGGTCATTCTTTGTGTCCAATTTTTGATTTTCATTATTTTTTCAAATTGTTATTGGTGGAACCTTAGCATAATTATGTTTTGCTATATTCTTCTTTTTATAGTTCTAAGAATTTGCAGCTACTTACTGCTTTTGTGGGGACCCGTACGCTAATTCATTCCTTAATTGTCTTTAGATTTTATTTAATCATTTATAATAAACATGGTCTAAATTTTTTTTCTAAAATACACAGCGGGAACGTAATGTAATTAAATTCAAATTACATATTAAACATAAACATACAAATCTGATGTTATCTACAATAATTCAATTAGGTTCAATTACATATCAGTACTGAATCCTAAGTTGCTTCTGAAGCCCGGATCTCCACGCTATCTAGTCCAGCCTCGTTCTCTTCCTGACCCTTATCCTGTCCCACCTGTTGTCATGCACACATACAAACAAGACAACAGCCGGATAACTCCGGTGAGATATAAATATCCCAGTATAAATCATGTATACATGCAATCATATAAACAATATAAAAACATATAACATAAAATCATATCCCATATCGAAATCATGACATGAAATAATAACAAGAATAAATCATATTCTAAGCATGTACCCTAATCAGGAACATAATCAATATCAAGAATAACTCATATTCTAAACTTGTACCAATATCAGGAACAGCAAGGAATAGGAACCATATTCAGGAACATAACCAACATCAATAAATATAAATCAATATAATTGTCACTCAAACTCGTGACTCCACGTTTTAGACTAGACTCAGTCCTAGCCTAGGGATCCCGGTTTCCAGACATTGGCATTCCATATCGACCAACAGTAATAGAAAAGACTCCAGTTCTATCCACGTCGATATAGTATCGATCACCAGTAATAGAAGAAGCTCTGTTTCTATCCACATCAGTATAGTATCGATCACCAGTAATAGAAGAAACTCCAATTCTATCCACATCGATATACATCGATCAACAGTAATAGAAGAAGTTATAATTCTATCCACATCGATACAATACTGATCACCAGTAATAAAAGGAGCTATAATTCTATCCACATCGATAGCCAATTATCCATTGACAGACTATGGCACTTCCGCCAATACAATATCTCATGACATCGTGCAATGTGCCCGTGGTAATCCTACCACTATCAGGCACTTCTGTCACAAGATTACTCGTCTAACACCTGTTATCTATAATTCAAGAGAACAAGTATATCAATCAACTCAATGCAAATATCAATGCAATAAGTAAAGTATGTGATTTAGGGAAACTCGAGTCAAACCTCACTCGAGTTGTGCAATCCCAACTCAACATTAATTTATACCTTTATCTTCTCGCTCAGAAGAAGAAGAAGAAGTCCCGACTCTATCTCGGTCCATTCCCAATCTGGTAATAACAATACCGAACATATATAATATCAATATTCAATTCAATTCAATATCTGTTCTGATAAATATTCAGATCACAATAAAATCTGATCAATGTAAATTGAGATACGATCTAATCCATATCGAAGATATCACGATATAATCAAAATCACTATCGAATCTGTTCAATATCAACCAACTGATGTTTCGACGGCATAACAATGCAGTCTTGATAACCCCGTCAGTCCAAACATCACAGATATAATACCAGAACTCATAATCAATGTCGATACCAGTCATAATCTCAATAACAATACATATCTGATATGAATTCCAAGTCAAATCGACTCCAAAAATCATAACAATTACATAAACAGTCTGTTCTTTAATCTGACTTCGATTCTATGATGTCTAACATGACAAGAACATCATACATGAATCCTATTCAATTCTGACAATAGTCTAATTTCAAAACATGTCAAAACGTAGCAAAACTTACGTCCAGTTATAGCCTACGTTGATAGGAACTCGGTACTGAAGTCGGATTCAAAATCAGACGGACGGATTTCACAGAATCGCAAATCTAAAAGGCGTAAGGATTTTTGAATGATTTTTCGATTCCTTCCTTCCTTTCATTCTGAAGAAATTACATGTAATTCGTATATATATATTACTTGTTGCATGTACATCAACGTGTCAACTTTTCCTCATTTTGCTCGGCGCTCGGGCGGTAATAAATTTCCGCCCCAGCGCGAGGTATTCTGCCCTCACGATGTATCGTTGGCGCTCGGGCGGTCAAAAACTACCGCCCGGGCGCCACCTCCTCTGCCCGAAACACACCATGTTGAGCTTTGGCGCTCGGGCGGTTACTTTCTACCGCTCGGGCGCCAATTGTTCTGCCCAAAATTCATATCATTCATATTCTTTGTCCAATCTGGTCTTGGACTGGTCGGCTATAATCACTTCAATTAATCAATAAATCATTTCAGATTAATTTCAGATTACGTAATTATACCCAAATCATTTCAAATTACGGTAATCAAATTCTCGGGCATTACAGCTTTATAATGAAAGAAATGCCAAACGAGAGATTAAGAAAAATAGAGAACCATTCCATGAGGAAAAAAAAAAAGAAGGAAGATGCATATCATTCCAAGAAAAAAAATGCATTAAGAAAACTCAAACAGAACCATTTCAGAAAAAAAAAAAAAAACAACTCAATGATTCCTTATAGCTACTAATTTCATAACCACAACATTTACTTTCACAACCATTAAAATCCAACAAAAAATAAATAATATGTCCACAACCACTAGTTACATACAATTTAGAATCCAACAAAACAAGATAACATGTCATCAACCACTAGTTCCAAAACCATCAACTTCAAAGTTTTTGGGGACATGGTTCCTAATTTCAACCACATCAACATCACTTTCCAAATATCTACCATTATTCAAAGATTTACCGATTTTGTACCAAAATCTGAACCTATCTTTCTCCAGGCATCATACTTCTTCAGCATTACCTCAAAGTTCAATCAAGAATATCTTATCCATATCCACAAAATCAAAGTATTCAGTACTCCCATCTTTGTACATTTTCCTCTTGCAATTGGTTTCCATTGAACCATTGTAGTACAATTTACTTGTAACAAGAGTGGGTTCTCCTATCCAGCCTAACAAACAGAATATTAACATAAGTAAATGTGATAAATCTCAATAAATTTATCCACAAAGTCATCACATTTAAAAAGATAAACATTACCATAATTCAGGGTGAATTCAAGAGAATGTATATTTCTTTTAGCCATTACCGACTTCCACTTTAGCAAATCTACCAATCTGTAATTTCGAAAAAAAAATCTTGGAAATAAAAATTTACGTCAAATATTTGTTGTGTATATCCAAGGAAAAAAAATTCAATGGGACCAACACCTTTTTACTATCCACTATAAATAAATGGTTGTGCATGCCTTGTTATATAGGGGAATTAGCCAAGAAAATTTATTGCTCACTCGAGACCAAAGGCGGTCACTCAAAGGAATGACCGCTCTAGTCACTTGTGGCCACAGCTATGCATATGCATTCAAAGAGAATGATTTTAGTTGAAATAAAGAAATATTTTTAACTACTGCAACAAATTAATCAAGGAAAGCTTGATTACTTCTTTGAAAACAATATAATTTTTCAAGCAATCAGTGGTGTCTCCAACCATTCGCCATTCCTTTTCCTTCCATCATTTGATTTGGGGATTAGGGTTGTTGTACTTGTGGGGAGTAAAATGAAAATGAGTAATCAACTGACTGTCTTAACAAAGAAATGATCATGTAAGAGGCACTTGATGTGGGTCAAAATTAATCTCAACGTCAAGATAACGATAGGGACCAATTCGAGAAGATTTTGAAAACTTGAAGGATTAATTAAGCAGTCAAAAATGAAGAGATATTGAAATGAAAAAAGTGGTAAACAATAAGAACGAAAATGAGTATTATCCCCCTAAATTTTAATAACATCACAAATTTTTTTTTATGTTAAATAATATTTATATGAATTTGTAAAAATTATATTAAAATATAAAACTCACAAAATATTTTTATAATAATTTTTTCAGCTGTCATATAATTATATAAAAAACTAAAAGTATAGATAAAGTTGATTAATTGTTATGAAAATAAAAGGTATTTTAGACTAATCTAAAATTATTTCATTATTCTTTTCGGTTAGTGTATGGTGTTATATCATTATATAATAGTATAGATTCACGTTCTCATACACCTGTTAAATATCTATTTAATTTTTTATAACTAATTTGATTAATTATTTTTTGCAAATAAAGATAATATTATAATTGTAAAATTTAATGAGAGCCTACGTTTTTTTTGTTTGTACCAAAATAATGGTGCAATAAAGTTACCCTTGTTCACTTGGGACTGGTAGACAATGAAATTGAATTAGAGATAAGTGGGCTTATCTTCGTCCTTGTAAGGAATCTGGACTAGTGGCTGGGTGGTGGAGGAGCACAGTGTCCACCTTTTGTCGACCTTGGTGGCAACCTTTATGAATCCATGTTATCTTCGGTTGGTTTTACTTTTTATATTATTTTGTCAATTAAACTTATTAGATAAATGATTATTTTTTTAAAAAAAATAATATGAAAATTTGACATCTAAATACGAAAATCACAAAAAAATAAATATATTGAACACAAAATACAATTCAATATTATTTAGTATCAAATGTTAAAAAGACAAATATATATAATAAAACATGCAATTTTCACTTTTTATTAGAAATGCCAATATAACTTTTTATATTGTCCAATTTGTTATTGGTCACTTCAAAGGAAAAGGGCCCGTTCCTGCGAGGCCTGAGAATTATTACGACTCAGGTATATTTTTGTCGAACTTTTATAAAATTTATTATTCGTGAGTTTTTTTTTTTACATATCATAAACGATTATAATTTTTTGTATGAATTTTTTTCGTATTAGTGACTCTTTGGATAAATTTATTAATCTTGGAACTTTTGATAAATTCGTTTTCAATATAAAAAATATAAAATTTTACTTTTTTTAAAATGAAATTTTCTTTAATTGAAGTCTCTGATTTTGTATGGTAATATAATTTATCTCGTCCCACATTGCTCCCTGATCTATATTATAAATGGACATGGTAGAATAAAATGGGCGACCCAGCGTAGAATTAAGCATACCTTTCTCGGCCTTTTGGCTAAGATCAAGTGTAGTATCTGTTCTTATCAGTTTAATATCTGATACGTGGGCCAATGGCCCACACGATATTAAATTTATTTTTTTAGGGGGAAGGCTCGTCTAGTCAGCTTGCTGGCTGGGCCTTCGAGCGTCGTCCTTGCGTTGCACTACTGCATGGGCCTGGCGCACCCCACCAAAGAGTGTTAAGGTTTTAGACGTGTTTTATGGCTGGAAAGATATTCTGGCAAGCTCAAAATAAGAACGTAGCCAAAAGGTTTTAGACGTGTTTTATGGCTGGGTGTATTCGAATTAAGTTTTGTCATGAGTAAGGAGTGAAGAGAATTAGAGATTTAAGCCAAAAGTTGGCAGACCTCGCTTTTTTGCTTCTACATGACATCATAGCAAATTGAGTAAGTAAAGTCTCATCGCGCTTACGAGAGAAGAGAGTTAGAGGCTTAAGCCAAAAGGTGGCAGACCTCGTTTTTCCCTTCTATATGGCATCTTATGTCATAGAATATTAGGTAATTCCCCCCAATGGGAACAAATTCCCATCAGTCACACTAAGTATATATTGAATAATTTCCATGCAGTTCTCTAAAAGAACTAACTGTAAAATGTACAGGTTCTTTCTGAATACCTGCATGGGGAGAGAAAGGGGAGAGAAAGGTGAATGTGTTGGAACTGGTCGAGTTTATGTAATTTTGTGGAAAAGTATGAAATTGAAGTATATAAATGAATCATCTTCTTATCCCTCAAGGCTTTTAATTAGTGATGATCACCTCTTGTTCTTTCTCCTCCTATCTTCCCATCGTAGATGGTGATTCTTGAAGTATTAGGATTATAGAATATTCTTTAGTTTTATCTGGAAATTGGACATTATATCAGTACCCTGTAAAATGTCTATATTTTCAAGAAGTCTCGTTTTATGATTCTTCACAATGTAATGATCCTAAGAAGTTCTAATACAATCCCTCCGTGCCCTCAGACCTTGGTGTTTATATCTTGTTCTTAATCGAATTCCAAGATAATTGTATCTTTACGACGGAGCAATAGTCCTCGCTGCATATTGCTTTTATACTGTTGGTTGTTGCTTAAAGTCTGCGTCCTTTTTCCTCATTGAAGTTCAAGTTTATTCCCCTTTGCAATGTATTGAATTATTAAAGAATAAAAAGTAATGGCATTAATTTGTATATATGCTTGTGTGTGTGTGTGATGAATGAGAGTTATATATGTTGCGTACGTACCTGCATTTGGCCATCTTTGTAATTTTAGATTATGTTACCTTAGAGCATGTTTCAATTTAGAGGTTCAAAGCTGAGCCAAGATCGCCACCACACGCTCTCTGTCAATATTATTGGTCAAAAAGATTTGAAATAATTCAAATAGAGAGAAAATAAAAATATAGATATTTTAAGTTGGATAAGAATATTGCATCATACCTCGACGAGAAATATCAAACCTGTTGTCTAGAAAATCAAGGCAAAGTTGAGCCCAACTTTGAATCATACTGAATGGCCTCGAAGATAACATGTTCATCCACCTCCAGCTTTCATTCCCCCTAATGTTTTCTTCGTCTTCATGAAAATCTCGATGGGCGTCTTGGAAGCTAACGTTAGGAAAACCTTGTACCTCGTATCGACAGACGGGGCACGTGTTGTGTAAATGCAGCCACGGGACGATACAGTCGGAGTGGTAGAAATGTTTGCAAGGAAGCTCCCTGACTTGATCCCCGACCTTGAATTCATCCTTGCAAACAGGGCAGCTTGAGTCATTCTTCAAATGTTCGCCACTTATGACCACTAACGGCAGTGCTTCGATGGCTGATTCGGGCCGGTCGTTCTGAGTCGATTCTTGGATGAAATAATTTGAGTTCTGGCCGCGGTTCGCTGATCGCATGAACATGTTTTCTGGAGGTGACACCGGCCTTGGAGGGTTATCGGGGCCTATAAATTGAAGTAGTATCAAAGCTCGGCGCGGTGGACCATGTTGGTTTTCATTGGATTCGTTGTTTTGTTGTTGTTGGTTGACGGAAGGATCCAGGATTTGTGCTAATGACTCTAACGCACGTGGAGATGGTTCGAGTCGTCTAGGATTTGAGACTTCGAGTTCAAACCGAATCTGGCCTAGACAACTCGGGCATAGTATTTCATCTAAGTTGGTGGTCGTGGTCCGAACCGTACGCCTACATCTCCGACACCAATAGTAATGGTACGTTCTCCTTCTTTGGGCCCGATTCGCAATAACACCAGAATCGCTTATAGTTGGCATTTAAATCGGAGTACAAGCAATGAAGAAACTACGTGACACTGTAGTTTTTATACATGTATTCGTAGTATTGAATGGAAGGGGAGAAGGAATGGCTTATTGGGAATGAATGAGAGATTCTTTATGTGACACGGTTTTGTTTCTTGTATGTGGCTTCTCTTCTCTTTTCTTTGCCTAACCTTTTCTATTTCCGGTAATAAAGGAAGGGATGATTTAGGATCAAGCATGAATGCCAAGGAAGTTGGATATATGTAATTTGATCCTATAAAATAGCAATTTGCGCATTCAAGAAAACACTCTACAATGAATTGAAAAGTTCATGCATTCTCTATATAATTTGTTAATGTTGTATAAATAATCTAAAGCTAGAATGTGATATAAATTAACTTGCAAAAATTGTTAGTGCCATAGAAGTTTATGTGATAATTTCAAAAAGAGATGCTTCTACCAAAATTTCTAATGCTAATAATGGGATGAAAATCATAAACATTTACGAGAAAAAATAATATTTTTTCATGGTTGATCTAAATAAGAGATCCGTTTCATAAAATATGACATGTGAGATCGTGTCGCAAATTTTTTTGTCAATTAAGAATGTTAAAAAATAATATGTACTCTTTGTTTTATGTTGTACATGTATATGCAATAAATTGTATGTATTAAATAAATATAAAAACCATAGAAATAATATTTTATGAATAAAATTTTTATATTAAATTAAATGATATAAATAAATAAATTAGAGTATAAATAGTGATATTATATTTTGAAATGAAATAAATAAATAAATAAATATCACCAATATCCAATTAACATAAACCTCTCAAACCGACTCGACTCATTTGACTCGAGCGGTTAATGGCGAGTCGACTCAAATGCACGAGAGGATTGGGTTTTGTCGCATAGGCGGGTCCAATCAAAACTTTTAGCTCCTGTTTTCACCCAATTCATCTGTCTCTCCGTCTGAGAGAGATCACTCCCCCAAGAAATTGACCAATCCCTTCATCCATGGACGATTAGTTGAATCCAAGCCTCAATTTCGAACACAAATCAAGAAAATTCGAAGTTGAGACGCAGTAAACGAGCAAGATTCAGACGAAGTAATGGGTCACACGGTGTTTCAAACACGGCAGACTATGCCACTGGCTCCCATCCATAAAACCTTAACTTTGTTACCGCCCGCCACTTTGTACCGGTTACCGGGTTCTTCGCAGAGAAAGTGCGTTCTGACGATTAAGGCGTCGTCGTCGGCGGTCGTTGACGGTGATGCAGTTGCTAGACTGGAGCGATGCTTTCTGGCGTCACCGCCGGTAACGGATGCACCATCATCGAGTGCTCCTGATTTTGGCCCCGTGATGAAGGGACAGTACGGTGCATTTGGCGCTGTTACTTTGGAAAAGTCGAAGCTCGATTTGACACAGAAACAGACCAAGTCTAGTCCCGAGGTATCTTTGTGTATCATATTTATTCAATTAAGTTGTCAAAACTTGATTTTTTTTTGTTTGATTCTCTCATATTTGGTTGGACCATTAATTAAATTATGTAGATATAGTTCGATAACAATTAGTTATAGGAATTAGTTTGAGTGAAACTATTCGTGCATTTCTCGAGCTAATTTTCAGGAGATTATTAGGTATTTTCGCTATTTTTCGAAAACTGGGGAACTCTGTGGCGCATTAAGCTTTATTAGTGCGCTCGGCAAAGTATTGTGATGCTGAGTTCATTTGTTAAAATATATTTGAGAACAATGAGAAGGGGATAAATCCACATCCCGAATTATGCCTATGATGTTCTTTTTACTCCTCTTTTTTAGTTTCTGGCATATGGATCTTTATTTCATGTGAAATTTTATTTCATTTCATGTGTTTTTTTAAGGCACCAACACTTGCTAGTTAAGGGCTCTGAAACTTTATTTGGAAAGTTCCCACTTAATTATATATTCAGTTTAATTTTGTCGTGTTGTTTTGCTTGGCCCAAATAATCATCCTTCCCAATTCCGCACCTGATGATGATGCATGCATGAAAACTCTTTGTTGCACTTTTTGGCTCTTTGCTGTATTAATTGTTGGCATTTGATGCCCTTACTTACTAATTATCTATTTAGTCTTCTAGGTTTGAATCTATTTGGAAGCATGTGCTTCAATCCATTTGGTCTATGTAATTCCCAGTCAGTCTACATAAATATTTACTTGGAAATTTATAGTTTATTGTGTGTTAAATCGATTGCTAATAAAGATCAGAGCTTAATCATATTTAGCTTATTTTTTATATCACATCACACATTCACTCAATTTTTTCCTTTTGAACATGACAGCTTTCTACTGGGGGAGGAGGTGGTAATATCGGAAAGGGTCTCAGTCACGGTGGAGGTGATGGTGGCGATGATGGTGGCGACGATGATGATTACTTTGATAACTTTGATGAGGGTGACGAGGGAGATGAAGGTGGACTGTTTAGGAGAAGAATGATCCTGGGGGAGGTAACCAACTCGTCAGTCATAAGGATTTGCTTTCTGTAGCTGCTTTATAAGTACAAATTTCAAATAAATTTTGCTTTCAATAATACATGGTTTTGCTATAACTTCGAGTATGTTGTGCTTTGCAATTTAGGCTATTCTGACAAGTTATTGCCTAGTTTCACTAAAAAGCGTGTGGCGGCTGCACCAAATAATTTTTCCCTTTAGCACACAGTCACTCACAAACACATTTTATCGGGTGATTTTTGTATTTTAATTGAATTTAATATTTATAGGATGATGCTTTATGTTCTTTACCAGTTGTTTGATCGGAAATTTGTGGATGCTGTATTGAATGAATGGCAAAAGACTATGATGGATTTACCTGCTGGATTACGTCAAGCATATGAAATGGTAATATTTGATTTCTCATCTATACTTGGGCTGGATGATCTAAAAATTGGAAGCTGATGTGTAAAATGCCATTAGGGTTTGGTCAGTTCTGCTCAAATGGCGAGATTTTTGGCAATTAATGCCAGACCTACCACTGAGAGATTCATTTCTCGGTCCCTTCCTCAAGGATTATCAAGGGCTTTTATTGGCAGGTGAATTGTAGTGTCCTTTACTATCTACACTGATATCAAAGATCAAATTTCACTATTGTTATTGTCATTTATTTTGTACTAAGCTTATCACATTCTGTTGATAGCTTCAAGACATGCTCCGTTCTCTTTTTCTTTTGTTCTATTGGAAATAATACATTCCCTTTTCATGAGATCTGAATCACATGGATATCGACTTGTATTAGGAATGTTATATATTATTGACATGATACAATGTCCTTATCCTATAGTTAGGGGTGTTCGGTCAGAACCGAACTAGTATAAACCGAAATAACCGTAATTTTTTTGATCAACCGTACCGACTGATTTTTATGACTAAAACCGAACAAACGAATCGATAAAAATTCGTTTATTTCGGTCGGTAACAGTAGCCAAAATGGTTGTTTTTTGAGCGTCAGTATGCAGTCTTGATGTTGTCAAGAAATTAGTCCCTTCCACCTTTGCAATTTGGTTTATTCTTTCTGGGATATAGATGTTTGGGTTATTGGAGCTTGTGAAAAGATTCCACCAATACTTTTTCTGGTGTTCCATAGCCATAATAGCTATAAAGGAATTACTCATCATGCAGAAAGTTCTTAAGTTTTTGTACATTTTAGGCCTCTCAAAAACATACTGTACTTGAGAGAACTGTCATCAATTCTTTTTCCTTTTTTCCTTGTTTACTGATGTCGTCTGCGAGTAAAAGTTATAATGCTATTTGTGATGGTAGAGCCCACAGCGTGATGTCTGAGTAAATATATGATTACAGTCGATTGTTTTGATGCTCCTAGATTGTTTGTAAGTGTTATCATCTCCCCAATGCAACTGAAGTTAAACCTAAGATTGTAATTGTTAAGATTGAAACTTAGATCTAACTCAATCCCAAAAACTAGCTCAAGGGGGAAGATTGTTTATTTCTATATATATATAACTGCCAAGGACTTAATTCAGCCTATGTGAGCCATCTAACACATTCTCATGCTCAGGAATGTACAACTGGAGCCTGAAGTTTACAATACATTATCGGATGGGTAGTCCAACACATAACGATAGGGCTCGGCTCTGATAGCATGTTAAGATTGAGATTTAGACCAAACTCAATTCCAAAAGCTAGCTCAAAAGAGGAGAATTATCCAAGTCATATATGCAACTGCCAAAGACTTAATACAGCCGATGTGTGACATCTAATACAACTTCTTCACACTTAGAAATGAACAACTGAAGCGTAAAGTTTACAAGATATTATCGTGTGACCCATAGGGCATTTCAACCGCAATAATTTTGTCATGTCCTTTTTTGGCATGCTTTTTTCTTAAAAAGGTTGCAACTACTTGGTTTGATGCAATTGTTTTACTTTTTGTAAAATCTATCAGCTGCATGATATTCTTGTTGAGTAACAACTTTTAATCATGCTTGCTTGATGATGTATGTACAATTGATAAAATTTAACTTTCATTGTACAATCAATGACTTATCTCGCGTAGTAGTTTTCTGGTTTTTATTTAAATAATTCATGTCTATACAGGTTGATTGCAGATCCAGCCTTTTTATTCAGGCTGCTTCTTGAGCAGGCAACAACCATTGGTTGCTCTGTTTGGTGGGAGATCAAGAATCGCAAAGAGAGGTATTGATTTAGAACTGCCATGACGAAGAAAATATTTCTTTTTTCGTCGCTTAGTTGCCAACTGGATGAATACTTGTACCTTGTTGCAGGATTAAGCAGGAATGGGATCTTGCCCTCATTAATGTGCTGACTGTGACAGCTTGCAATGCCATTGTCGTTTGGTCACTAGCTCCTTGTCGTTCATATGGGAATACCTTCCAATTCGATTTGCAAAATACTCTGCAAAAGCTTCCCAATAATATATTTGAAAAGAGCTACCCATTAAGAGAATTTGACTTCCAAAAGAGACTTCAATCGATATTATTTAAAGCTGCAGAACTATGCATTGTGGGATTTACTGCTGGAGCTGCACAAGGTGCTGCATCAACCCTTGTTGCCAGTAAAAAGGAAGGAAGGTAAAACAATTCTGATGTATTTAACTTTAATCTCTATTTTTTTGCATTATTTTTTTGGTTATATCCTGTGCTGCCATAGAATTACAACTACTTGTTTCTCAACTGTTGATTCTGTAGGTTATCTGTGACTATACCATCTGTGAACACCAATGCACTTGGTTATGGAGCTTTCCTTGGTCTTTATGCTAATTTGCGGTATCAGCTCTTGTGTGGTTTTGACAGAGCGGTAGTTAGCTACTTTGATGTCATTGGAGTTACTCTGGCTTTTAGCACAGCCCTGAGGTATGCATTCTGTGCCTGTTGAATCGCGAGCATAGAATGTACAAAAATCTTTGTTGTGAAACTTAATCAATTGCATCTCATTATTGCTCAGTATTGGATAAAGATGGCCTAGTGATTACCTTTTTCTCTCTATTTAACAACAGTCGCTAATGCATGCATTTCGATGGATGATGGCCTTTTGTTTATGTGGTTTAATTGTTCTCTGCAAATGGAAGTACTGATCTTACTAAAAAAAAATGAAACTATTGATCTTTCTCAAAAAAAAAAAAAGATAAAAAAGAAACTATTGATTTAACCTTGGGAGAACTATTTGATTATCTGCTACATGGATGATGGTCTTTTATTTATGTGGTTTATTGGCCATGTTTTCTAATTTCAGTCTGCTTTTCTTGATCGGCTTTTAGGAGAAATTTCCCGCAGAGATTCAATCAATTCGGGAGTCGAATGAAATGCTTCTCTTGCAAGTTACATTTTACCAATTTTCTCTTTAAATGCTTGCAGAATTCTAAATGTTCAGTTAGGAGAGACATCTAGGTTAGCTTGGCTTGGTGTTGAGGTCGATCCATTGGCTCAGTCAGATGATCTCTTGAAGGCTTACAGCAGACCCTCGGAAGGATCCAGAGATCCTTCACAGTCATCTTCAAAGTGGTTCATAAACAAGAGGACTATTGTCTCTGGGCTTGGCCTTCTTGGGATCAAACAGAAACAAAATGATGCAAACTTGAATGGCGAAGAACCTCCTCCCAAGGCTAGGAGAAAGAGAGTTGTCCGGAGAAAGGTGGCCGTGAGTTAACCGTAGTTGCAATTGACCCTTCAATTTTGCAGCTTAGTAGCCCACGAACGGATGCTTGCGATGCGATGTAGTATAAAGCGACTGAATCCAGCGTTTGATGATGCACCATGGAGAGTTATACTTCTTGGATCATGGGACCAACGGTATTATGCTAGAGTGATGCTACTTGAAAAGAATGTTACAAATTTTCGACCTTGTTTTCTTATTTCTGGTCTTTCATTATTGTGTAACAACAAAAATTGGGAGTTACCAACCGAAGGTAAATTTGTTGGTAACCTCTCATTATTCGTTTACTGCTGCTATACTTTTTTCCCTTTTCTTCAGTAAATAACTTATAGATTTGAAAAAATATTATTACAAATACTCTTGTATACCAGACATGAGCGCAATTTCGCAAGACAGAAGCAATGTTCAATACGTCAAAATAAGTGAAATATAAATGTCGAAGAATCAAGTCTGTACAATTAGTGAATCTTCAGGAGGATGCTCACATTATATCAAAATCGTGTCTCCCACCCCTAGTCGAGATACCAAGTGGAGTTCATTAACCCCTTATCTTATTGGGGACAAGGGTAACTTGAGGGGTGCTTTCCCAGAATTGGTGTCAAATTGTTTCATTAGTAGCAGGGTCTTGACAGTGACAAAGGGAAGCCGGTTCTAAGTGAGAAGTTTGTCTTGACAGTGACAAAAGGAAGCCGGTTCTAAGTGAGAAGTTTGTCTTGAGTACCCAACCATAAAGTGAAGGAATGTTTTGGTAAAATACTGGGATTCCAGACAATAGATTCCCAATGAACACATGGGCAACGATCACGAAAATAAGAATAAGCATGATCTGCTCCAAAACCTGAATTCAAGAACCAAGAAGAAGAAAGATAAAAGCACCGTGCGAGGATTCCGTATATTCCAGTAGCTCGTCTCTAATACTCAAAAAAGTTTTGGCCAGTGGAGAATCTATGATCAGCTGTTCAAGCCCATATACTGCTGCAATTCTCGGATGTGTGTTGGTTTACTCTTGTTTTGAGTTGGTTGCTTCCATCAAAGTAAAAACAGTCTACGCTTTAGTCAGGACAGATTCTTTCCTGATTCTTCACAAGCCCTTTCTGGTTTTGGCATCAGATGAAGTCCAGTGATTTCTCTCAATTAGTTTCGAACTGAAGATTATATACATCTAATCCTCATTCTCAAATTTTTCATTTATATTTTTCTATAAAAGAATGCGTTGCTTGTCAGATATCTTTTGTCTCCATTGAATCTTCAAAAATTGAAAAAACGTGTACTTTTTTTAGAGACGCCAACGTAAAATTATACACACATTTTAATGAAGAAGACGAGAAATTTTTTCCCAAAATACAGGCCAAATTAATAGTCCCGCCAATTACTATTCTAAGTCCTTTCTGATTTCACTTTAGCTATTTGTTTCTTTGGCTTCTTTTGCGATGTCTGAGATTCTATTTCCTCAAACGGGAGCACAACAACAGGAGATGCTGGTACGATGTCCCAACGTTCCTTGAGAAAGTTCATAAACGCCAGGACCATCTCCCTTCGGAACTCGAGTTCCCTTGTGAAGAGATCAAAAATTGTAAATGTAAGAATATATTTGAACGGAACAAGAAGCAGCACGGTTGAAACCAGTAACAACACCAAAGATACCTCAGTTGTTGTCTGCAAAAGAAATCAATGAAAATTCATCAAGAAAGGAAGATGCTCACAATCTGCATATTGAACACTGGAACCTGAGAAAAGGTACCTGAGGATCTCCTGCAAGAATGATTGTACGTATCTTGAGCAGCACAACATTCACATTCTGGAGATACTTCTCTACTTCACGAATGGCTTCTTTGACGGCAATAATTTTCTGGATTGTATTCGATGGAGGCTGATCACGTATTGTAACTTTTCCAAAGAATCTTCCAAGACGACCTTGTTCCTTGAGCCCCTTCAGTAATAACATACTAGCAGCCAAGATCATCAAAGACACCGGGACTACATAGAACATCAAGTTCCTGATAAGAATGAATAGTGGATTTGATTAGCTTATAATAAAAATTATACAAAAACAACAGTGGAGTTTAGTGAAGACAATATCGACAGAGAACGCTACAGATCACCTTTTTACGTAAGTTTGTTTGTGGATATGCATTATTTTCCCCATTAAAGGTCCTTTAGCATGACATACACGAAGTAATCCAACAGGAAATAAAATGAATTAAACTACACAAACCAATAAAAAAAATAAAACCATAGCATCAGTTTGCATGAGTACATCTCCATCTCATTCACAAGAGTAAAGTTGAAGTTCAAAGAAGGCACATGATCAGGCAATATCCAGTTTCATGTAATTTCCAGTTTTCAGTCAAAAGTGGGACACTTTACTTTGCAAGATCACCTGGACAAACGTACCTCAAGCTGTCTTTCTTCATACCAAATTTAAGTTCTCACAAACACACCAAGAACCCAAATATGTCTCGTCAAGTTTCTGATTTTACAACTTATCACCCCACAAGGTCATTAGATTGCCTATACGTCTAAAAAAATTAGTGGTCTGACTAGGTAAGAATACAAGCTGCAGCTTACATCATACTTTAAGACGCAATATTTTTAGTTTCCTCAACTTAAGATTTAAATAAATGAAGTGTATTTCGAACTTTATTTTCTTCACTTTCTCGCTTGTTGCAGAAGTCCTGTATTTTACAAGAATGTTTCTTTATATCTGGCTTTCGCTACTTTTTCATACTGGGCGTCGTTACCCACTTAACTTCATTCTTTAAAATACTACCGGCTCCCAAAAACAAGTACCAGAGGCAGCTACACTTAGATTACAAGTCAAAAACCTTTGAAGTGATTTAATAATAGGGAAACGTGAGACCACTACTCAAAGAAGGCATAGGATCAGGCAATTTGCCAGCTGGAAATTGTGCTTTGCAAATTAATCTTGCGGACTTCAATGCCTGGAGTAGTAGAATACCTGAAGATAAGAGTAGATACAAGTCCAAGAAATGATGCTGTCACAAGCGGATCATCCCAGCGTCGTAATCTTTCAAAACTTCTAGCAGTACAAGTCAGAGGAAGCACAAGTTCCTGAAAATAAGAAACGCCCATATTTTAAGGAAAAGCATAATGATACGAAGCATCATAACAACTCGAGTTATTATAACAATGGGTTTAATATAAACTCATCTCAGAAAAAAATAATGTATTCACATATTACATATGTTAAATACTTATATTATATGCTTCCAGAAGCAGACAAGCAACACAACCCATAAATGATGTCATTTGCAGGGTAAATCCAAATATATATGAAATTGAATAACTACATGCACTCGATTTTTTTTGGATAAATCCTGACCTTAAAAAGGTCAATGTTGCTAGGAATCCCTTCAAGCATTGCAGCATCAATTGTGGCTTGTGTTTTCTCAGCCAACTTGTATTTATCTCTACAAATCATTGCTGCCTTTTCCACTAAAGTCATGTCAGCTACAACAAGGTTTTTGCTAAGGACAACTCCTCTCGAAGACGTGTTCTTCCAAAAGCCCAGAGAAACATTGGAAGCCCATGACGCAGATCTCATCCATTTTCGTAAATAAGCACTACCGTCAACATCATAGACATGAGTAGCACCTTCAGACACCTCACCAATTGGTCTCAAACGTAATTCTGGTTCATCGTCACCCTCTGTCAATTTCTTAATAATGGCTCCACCCCAACAATTAACAGCAAGGGTTTGAAGAACGACATCGCCATATGGTGCATTTTGTAAAAACGAAAACTGAACCAGCTTTGTAGGCTCGTCTATAGTCCTTCTCATGTATTGAAGAGCCTGAAGTCTGGCAATAGAATTTACGGCATGAGCAACAGCTCTATCCTTCCCTTTTTGAGCCCCATATATGTCATAGACTGATGGATCACGGGCTTGGGGACCAAACTCATTTATGAATTTGTGTAAACAAATAACTTCATTGATGAATGCATACCAGCCATCTCTTCTCGTTCCACCTCCCAAGTCAATAAATTCAAGTACCAATGGCGCATACCTGATAGCAAACAAATTAATAAATGGATTATTGACCCTACATTTTGAACCTTAAACCCTTGAAACACTTCCTCCAGAACATTAAACATCATGAAAAATGTAACTGAATTGAAGGAAAATAGAAGGCGGACTCTGAGATCGCTAGCAACAGCCTCCCACATAAAAAAAAACATTATCTCTACTATATGAATGTGCCCGTGATTTTTATGGGTTGAAAATAAACAGGAGAAAGTTCCATAAATCGTGTTTATAACAACACAATTTGGTTTCAGAACTTATCATACCCTTGATCAACACAAGTAGTCAAACCAAATGCAGGCAGAGCAGAAAAATAAAAACAGCTAAACTACACACTCAAATACACTTTGAAAGCGCGATAGAAATTCAAAGGACAGCAACCCATTTCCATGACATAATTTATAAGCTAAGATAGGACAGGCAAGCTTACTCACTCCGGCCCGGATGAAACAGAGATTGCAGAGTCAAAAAGAGTTGATCCCAAAGGCCCAACTCTTGCTTTCTCTATTCTCGAACCACTTCTAGTAAGATCCAGCCTTAAAGCATCTTCCTCTCCCATCAAGTTAACTGCCTGACATGGAGCTATAATCTTATCAAACGGGATAAAACAAGGAAAAGAATGACTTTTTTTGCTAAATAAATTGGCCTAAAAATTGTCAAGTTACAGTGGGGCCTTCTTTTTTCCCAGGCACATTATTTCATATAGATCCAAATATGAAACTAGTTAATTCTAATTGGTCATAAATTTTATGGATCTGTTTGATGTAGCAATCCACATGGGCCTCCATAAAGTTGAAGAATAAAAAAAGATCTGTCGGTATTCCAAGTTCCAATCACGCTTGCATATGATACTTCCATCAAATTATCCTGTGGTGAGCATCTGTATTTTCCAACTGGATGATGAGTAGTACATTGAAATATTTTGGCTTCCAGGGCGCTTAGGCGGTGATGACATAAAGGCCACTAGTTATAAGGCTCCATATCGTCTCCTTTAGACATCATGAGACATCATGGTCGAAGAAGAATATAGGGAAAAAATGCTTTTGTTGAGAAGAGTGTTTATGTTCTTTCTATTTCAGAAAGGAACAACTTCCGTATAGATAGATAAAATTATGGCAGTAAATGGAAGCATCCCCAGTGGCCATTTTGTGAAGAACGTAACATATTAAAAAGGTAATCTAGTTCCTAGATGAATAGACTTTGGTTCCATCGCTGAACATCTATTTCAATACTCAAAAAGTTAAATGCACTCGAACTCAACCGATGAATAGTAAATAAAGAATCAAACTCTGAATATAGATTGCATGTGACTTCAGATAGTAAAAGAAGACTCGATGAAAGAGATGCTGACAAGTAACTGAACACAGCGTAGAAAAATTTGCACTTCAGTTCAAAACTTACGTTCAGAGATCTTTGTGAGAGATAATGAATGTCACCATGTAGCCACCTTGGACACAGAATAAGCAACATTCACAGGTTTTTTAGATTTCATCCATCCCAGGATTGCGGCTTTAAAATCAAGAGAAACACAAGGTGGAAAATAGAAGGGAGACACCAGAGTCGGAAGTATCACGCATAAAGGCACAATTTATGGTTAAATTCAATAATAATGATAATCACTCTAATGCACTCCTTAGCTCCATTAAAATTTCTCTACTGACATGATAGAAATACCTCAAAGTAGAGAGCCTCATCAGTCAAAATGAGTTTTCCAGGCCATGACATGTTATTTTCCCATTTCATCACAGGCTGCTTTCTGCTGGAAGCAAGGCAGAGTATTCTCTCCTTAGTAACATTGGAAACCTCCGGAAACTGGTAAGACTTCCGACCTTCATGCACTCTGCAAAACAGAAGGGACAACATATGCTGAAATTTGCAATCAAGTATTACATATCCAGAGATCTGTCAAAAGATATCCTTGCAACTGAAAAATGTAGATCTTTATCTTTGAATAATTTGAAAGATTCATAAACTTACACCAACACTGTAGAACATACAAGTGAATTCAGACTATTTTGATATTATCATAAAGAAACAGCTATCTCAACAAATCATGCATAAGAGTTAAGTGTGGAATCTTAAGCAAAGTGGCATGAAGCCAACATAGTGCACCTTAATCTTCTGAACACCGATGCAAGATGTATGCACAACAGTGGAGTTTTAGATCTTGTTTAGATGTTCTTAACATGTAAAGCAAAGAGAGGTTCCTACTCAAAACTAAATGGAATTTGCTCCCAATATCTACCCGAAAAACATAGAAGGGGACATAGGGAACACAATAGGCACACAAATGATGAGAAGACTTGAGCAGAAGAAGCAAACCATTACATTAGAATATCTAGCATTCATTAACCCAGTGCACTTATAAGCCACTTTAATGGATATCTGTGGTAAAAAAAAGTTGAACAAAACTGTCTTTTATGAGTTACAGCCTCTCGGATCAAAATGATATGTGATCGGCACGATATCAGATTTTTGCTTTTATATTCCGAGAAATAATGATTTTCTGCAATAAAATGCATGCTTTAGAACTTCTCAGGTTAAAGTTGCACAATAATCGGTCTATTACGCCACAAATGAACAAGCACAACTGCAAATGCTGCAAACTAATCTGACCAAGCTTCCTTGAATCTTACCTGAGGAGTTCTTTTATATATGTTAACCATATGCTAAAGGAGATGCCTTGATCATCACCAGAAAGAGCTTTGAAAAGATTATGAACCGTGGGGTGATCAGCCACACCAGACACAGCAGGAGCTATACGAACAAAGGCCTCCTCTCCCACAAGCTTCCTCTTCAAGTACAATAAACACAGATCTTAATATTGATAACTTGATATTTGTGATTATTGAAAACAAAAGTTATATTTTGTGTTAAATCAAGCTGAAGAGGCAAGGGATTTAGTCATACCCCGATTAATATAATTCAAAACTCAAGATCATGAGGGCAACAACTCCAAAACAAAAAATAAATTAAATTAGTGGAAACCCATATGGACCACAGTCCACCATTTCTTAATTTTTAAACACAGATGAAAAAATTAAAATAAATTTCGAACTTTTAAGTTTGCGAACCCAAATACCATCGCATCTAATATGCCCCTTCAAAAATGATGGAAAAGAATTTGAATAATGCATGAAAATAAAGGGGAAAAAACCTAAAAAATATTAAAAGGTATATTTCAATGAAGCTAAGCATCAATGATGATTATTTGTGGTACGTAATCATGGAAAGTACTTTGATTGCAATTTAAAAATTGCCACGCCCTCCAATATCCTGATAGGTAGAAGGAAGCTAAGGAGTTTTTTAAGAGAACATCAACATATCATTATTCAAACCCTAAAACCGCAATGCCTTAGACACCCGTAGACCACACATCCATCTCAATCTTCTGACTCTCTATTTATAACTCACCCAACACACAATGTGTAGTTAGAGAGAGTCTTTTGATCACCCACCATATATATTTTGTGAAATCCATTGCAGTGATTAAGAGTAGAATTCAAAACAACTTAAATATCAAAGAAGTAGAATCCACCAACTTCAATTGTTAAACAAGAACACCCTTACGAGAGAGGATGAACAGAGAGAAAGAGAGAGAGGTTTAAGATTTTTCTCTTTGACTTTCTAAATAGTTATGGGCGTTACATGGTCAAGATGGTACCTTTGCACCATCATTACCAAGGAAAATAACTAGTTTTTCAAAACTTAAAAGAAATTTGTAAAAACTAAACATAAAAACAGGGGATGACGACCATGATATATAATTACCTACATGCAGACAATAGATAGATATATAATTACCTACATGCAGACAATAGATAGATAACAACCATCTCAGATAAGGTTTGGTCGCATTTCCAATATTTCTTCTTAAAAGATGGGGGTATTTCATTACATTAATTTGACATAGAATGCAGCTAACATCTCAAGTATCTTCAGCAATTCCAATATCTTCGCTCTCATAAAGATGATTTATTTGGCCTGCCTACGTTAAGATAGACTTTAAAGAAGTTAAAGAAAGAGTAGATGCATATTCGATGTGCCAAGGTGCTTAAGAGATGACAATTCTTACAATGTTTATGTCAGAGAGTACCTGAAAGAAAGTTTTATCCAGCAATTTCTTTTGGTGATCCTTTCTTTGGCTGTAAGGATTCTCCCAGGCAATCATAGTCATAAATATTAGTCTCTGAAATGCAGGTTCCTGATAACAGAGCAAAAAGACTAAGCATAAAAAAATATAAAAGCTAAACCTCAACGAGATTATAGACTAAGAAAAAAAGAAGAGATTGGACAGACAAAAGGTACTTGAAGGAGGTTATTGGTCGAAAAAAAAATCACATAAGATAGTTTGTAAGGCTTTGAATTTCACTGAATGGTGTGTAATATGCATAAAGATAGCACAAAGGATTCTTTAAGAGAGATCGAGAAAGTTACTTTTGACGATGTATTCCAAATTTGTCCATGTTGGGCACTTGGCACACTTAGATCAACTATTCATCAGCAATTTCCTATGCACTCAATTTTCGGCTAAAAACATGGAATTTGTCGTGCATGGGACTAGCATATGGTACTTCACAAAATGCATTATTCTTCAGCTCTTCTCATTAATTACAATGGAAAAGGATGTTATTTTTCTCCATAGAAAACAACAACAGATGCATTAAATATGACTTCATCAACAGATGATGGTTCATCAATTGCCACCTAATCTCAATCAAAACCAGTTCCTAATGAGAAAATATCCAGAAAGAACAGAGAAAAAATGCCCTCACTCATAATAAAGAAAAACTTGCAACAAAAAAATACTGATGCAACTCACAAAATCGAACAGCTATGGATAATTCTAAACATAGAAAACCACTAAATATAAAGAAAATAACGTCAAAAGATTAAGCCTATGAGACATAGAATTCAAAAATAAACATACTATTCACCAATCCACCACACATACACTTTCTTCTATGAGACAGCCTATCAACAGTAGGAAAAGGATAACTTGATTTTGGTAGATGGAAGATAATCCACAATTGAAATTGTGTGCCATGTCTACAGACCTTAAGACTGGGATGAACTTCAGCATTATTTCTAGACAAAAACCTGAAGCAGCAATACTCCAACAAGCTACGTGGATCATCATATACAGATTCAGAAACAAGCGCTTTGAATATTTTCTGCATTTTCTGCCCAGTCAACCCATTCATTCTGTATACATCAGAAGCAAATGAGATAAATATTAAATCATTATTTTTTGCAGAATAATTTTGCATTGACCACATTATACATAAACACAAAGCAAACCAATTGACATAACCAGCATACAAATTCCCTAGACACACATCTTTGGTCAATTTCACTTTCACGGTCACTGATTACTACAAATGAAAATAATTGCATTTTCTGTTCACATTCTCCTGCTTTAGACCACTCAAAATCAAAATCATAGTCAGTAAATTTATTACATTATGAAAGAAAGTCTAATTCAATGAATCATCTGAATGAAATTTAGTAAACTGTACATCTAAACAATCTATTCAATTTTGATCAGCCTACATAAAATTTTAAAAAATATATATATGACAAATAAAATAAAATCAATGACTGATGGAAACAAAAATATAAAAAAATGCAACCAGTTACCGGCTGAATTGTTCAATAGAAACAATGGCAGCTTCAGAGAGTTCTCCACCTGGGGTTCTGGAATCAATAGTCGGTTCGGTAATCAAGAATTCCTCCATATTCTGATCATCATTCTGAATATCGGGGATTCTTTCATGAACATTTTTTACAAGTGGAGAAGCCACTTCATTTAAAAATCTTTGGGTCTTTGTCAGCCATTGGTTCACTGATTCTTGTACTAGATCTGCGATCAAATAACTTTTCAATAAAATATTTCTGACATTATGGAACATAAATAAATTTTTTACTGAGCCATGACAAGGTAGCAATCAAAATGAGACTGATAGGAGAAATTCAACTTTTAAATAAGCATCATTTGCTACGATTAGTTCAGAGAAGTAAACGAACTTGGCATAAAAAAACCTTTGACTCTCTTGGAAAAACTATATCTGACTAAACAAGCAATGACCCTAAACCTTAAGCCACCCTTATGCCAAGGTATAAAAAGCTGCAATAATGGAGCGGTCACATGGAGTAACCTTAGAAACTGACTAATATTTCAAGAATATGTGTGGTAATATAATAGTTCAAAGATCCTTGAGAAGCTCTGAGTCTCAGATAATATCTACGCACTGCAAAGGATAAAACTCAGATAAGCAGATGATCCGGTCGATACCACGTGATAAATAGAAAATCCACCAAAATATGAGTCAGTTTAAGTTTTTAAAGTGGTGAATATTACTGCTTGAATGGGAGAAGCACTTGAAATCTCTTAATGCCGTGATGCTCGGAACAGAGTTTTTACATAAGAAAGGGTGCTTGCATGATAGAACATTTATCATGACGGAAAGCAGAAGCATTTTATTGGTTTAGTTCTGCCCCGAACCATTTGGTGCTACAAGCCTACAACTAGTCATCAGTTTTGCATGTATACTACAATAAATCATTTGACGTTGGGTTTGTAAGGATGATCTACATTCTTGAATGTATCTTTTCCACTAGGAAAGTTGACAAACCTGCTTGTTGACAAATCTGCTTTTTTTCTCCATACCATTTTATATGTAGTTCTAATCAACAATCTTTTTTGCTTGTACACTATTCTAGAGTCCTTTGAAGTTGGGGCAGCAAGGATGATCCATATTCTTTTATGAATTATTGCCATTAGGAGTTAACAATAGTGCTCTCTTTCTCCTCACCAATGTTTTCATCCCAGTCCTGGTCGACGACCGAATTTGTTGAGTGATCACTTATTTGAGCTATTTCACATTAACTTGACAGGAGTTGCCACAGTGAAAACTTTTTCTTAACGAATAATTAATATTTTAAACAACATTGCTCTTGAATAAGACAAAAATTTAATCCATAAAAGAATTACACAGCAAAATATACCTATCAAAGCAGTTAAATTTCCACCAATCTTTAACGAATGAATTCAAATATAACATTCAATACCCTGATAAAACTTTTCACCGTAAACCCAATTCTAGCAAAATCAACATGATTAGGACAAGCGAGTAAAATTTAAAAAACAAAAAAAAAAAGTTATATATTTCCGGTGTAGGCTTCATGAACTTACTGACATCAATACCGTTGAGCTTCGGCCTTTTCTCTTCCCAATACTGTCTCACCTGCCCGAACCCAAACTTGTCATCCGTAGGAGGTGGTGGTGGAGGAGGAGGAGGAGGAGGAGGAGAAGAAGAAGACGAATTTGAAGAAACTGCACTCTTTTCACGGCAGACAATCTTGAAAACTAGCCTCTGTTGGTGGGGGTGCGCCGTAAAATATGGTGATTGCCTCAGGTGGCATCCTCTGAATGATACTTTCGAATTCATAAGTTCAATACAAACAACTATTCACTGCTTAATCCTTTGCGAATTTATCCACCAAAAATTTCAGCTTTGATCTCTAGGATTTCAAGTTTGGATAAATGGAATTCGTTAAAACATGATATTATTTGGTAAAGTTAAATCAAGACAGAGACCGAAGTTGTGCTATCGCGTTTCATTTCGTCTCTCTTTCCTTTTATATTTTTATCGAGCCGGAGATTTGAATTACGTCTGTGCAACTTGTCGATGAAATGGGACTAAAAGTTAAAATGATCGACTCTTCATCATACGTCGTGGTTGGAGCCATTCCATTTGGTATACACGACTCATGGCTTGTGGAAGACTCCTCAAACATATTTTTCTATTTCTTCATAAAATTTGACGATCATGATAATAGAAATACATATTTAACAGGTAAAGACAGATATTCATAATAAAAAATAATATTTTTAGCATAAAAAGTAACGACAAAAACTTGTGTGAGACGGTCTCACGGTTCGTATTTTGTGAGACGGATCTCTTATTTGGGTCAACCATGAAAAAATATTATTTTTTTATGTTAAGAGTATTACTTTTTATTGTGAATATCGGTAGGGTTGATCCGTTTCACAGATAAAGATTCGTGAGACCGTCTCACTAGAGATCTACTCAAAAGTAATATTTTTTCATGGATGACCCAAAAAAGAGACTCGTTTCACAAAATACGACTTGTGAGACCGTCTCACATTTTTGCCCAGAAAAATTTATTCATTTGGTTCAATTACTTTGTATTCTAATGTTAATTCGACGTTCACGAAAAAAAAATATTTTTTATACAGTAAAACATATGAGGAGATTGTTGTCATTGTAACTCGTCAATGGAATGAGATTAAAAGTTAAATGGACGTCGCAGTCATTCGATTTGATATACATGACTCGTGGCTTGTTGAAGACTCGTCGAACATTTTTCATTCTATTTCTAAAATTCGACTGTTGTAACATAGATAAAAATCAACTCCATAAGTTATTTTCATGTTTCTGTGAAATTTCGGGTAAACTGATTTCTATTGGGAAAAAATGACTTGGGCCCGATTCATTAGAAGGTCCAGATCCATGAAGAAATTTCAGATTACTCATTGTTGTAGCCCAGCCCACTGTGAACTATCTCAAGCCTGCAGTCCAATATAAGCCCAATAAGGTAACTCCTAAGAGAAGTCCAGCCCACCATTGACCCTTTTAGTTCCAGAGAGAAAATACTAAAATACAATTCACACAAGGCAAAAGCGATTCTTTTCATTGGAGATTCTATTCTAAAACCCAAGTATAATGGCGAGCGGTGGAACCAGCGGAGGGGCGGCGGATGATGCAGCAGAGGAGCTCGGAAAAACCCCAAATAATAAAGGGGAGAGGATACTCGCCCCGACCCGACGCCCTGACGGAACCCTCCGAAAACCAGTTCGGATTCGGGCCGGCTATGTACCCCAGGATGAAGTCGCAATATATCAGTCCAAAGGCTTACTTGTGTGTGCACGAATAATTTTAATCTGGTTTTCTATTTACTTGTTCGAGTGTTTCTAGAGCTTTAACGTAGCTGATTTGTGGTGGGTGGCAGTGGAGGAAGGAGATGGAGGCGGTACAGGAGGTGGTGCCGCCGGGATATGATCCCGCGGCGGCGGAAGTGAAATCCAAGTCGAAATCGGCCAAGAGGAATGAGAGAAAGAAAGAAAAACGTCAGAAGGTTGATGAATTAATTATTCTTGTTCCCTTTTTTTCATTTTGATTTCCTGTACTCCCATTTGTTTTTCATTTTCTTTTGCTGGGAGAATCTTTCTTCTTATTCTGCTCGTGTTTTGTGTTTTCAGAAAAATAGTCCCTTTTTGTAAATTTTTTATTATTTTTCGCTTCTGTATTGACTACTAGTTGAACTGCTGTTCTTATGTGTACTTTTTCAAGAACACAAGTTTCAGATTCAACTATGCATTTAATTAAGTTTTTAGGTTTGACTTTGTAAGAGTTAAATGACAGTTATCCAGTTCAAGGCATTTATTGCGAAAGTGTAAAAGAAAAGTGATGTGATCGAGAAAATAAGCTGCCTTTTGACATTTTTATGGGTGTTTGCCAAATCTTTGACTTTAAGCTTGCATTTTGACAGATCCTAACGAACCCATAAAGCAACATCTTGGCGAGAATATAAGCTTGCATTTTGACAGATCCTAATATGAGCAGTTCCTAGGAAATTCTGTCTATTATTATCATAGTGAAATCAGACATCGAAATGAGTCACCCTTCAACTTGATTAGGAAGGTGCTGACATGATTAATCATTGTCTTTGCAAATAGTTTGGCAGCTCGGAGTGGATGTGTCTGTCTGTTATTTACAACATAGTTGATATTCAAATGAGAATGAGACTCGACCCTTTCTTTCGAATGTGAATGACCTGATCCGAGGTTAAATTGGAGTGTTTCTTCTGCTTTAATTACCCTAAACTTAAAGAACATGATGACAGGCTGCTCTGGACAAGGCTGATGTTTCGGAGAAAAATGACGTCCTTCCTGCTGATGGTTCCAATCACCTGCCAGAGAAGGTGGAGCCAATTGCCTCCATGATGGATGGGCTAACCCTTTCTGGAAACACTTATTTGGTTACAACACCTTCAAATCCAAACGAGTCTTCTACTCCAGAGGATCAAATTCAATATATCGATAAAAAGATTCGAGCACTGAAAAAGAAGGTAAATGCTTCTATCCTTAAAGTAAGCATTTATTTATTTATCTAGTTTTTATTCATAAACTTAAATGATCCAGTACTCACAAACAGGTTCCAGTATCGGTTATTATTATTCTACCTCTTATTCAGATTTCAGCCTGACTTGTAATCTTATTTCCAATTTCTCTGTAGATTCGGCTGACTGAAGCTCAGCAGCAGAAAACTACAGAAAAGGATATGAAACCAGAACAACTGGAGAAAATAGCCAAATTAGAAGATTGGCACGATGAGTTGAAGCTTTTGGAAGAAACGAACGCCGAGCTAACCGCATCCATGTCATGAAGCTAAGGCGGACCGTTGGTCTATTCCAATGTAAGCTCTGCAATAATAGAAATACATCATCCGATTTAGCATAACTTGTGCCTTGCCTTCCACCTGTTTCTAATTAAGTCAATATTCTCACACACATTGTTGTTTCCCTTGAATACTCATGGGAGTAAAAAACTGATTGTAAATTTAGAAATGGCGCTGCATCAATATTCGGCCCAATTGTTTTTAGATAATCAGAAGCTATTAAACATCAATTTAGTCTAAAGGTTCTCTTCTCTAATTGATAGATTTTGATTACACAATGGTTTGGAAGAAGATCAAAAATTTGTGGAAGAAGATTATGGATGATTGAATTGAATTGGAAAATTAATTTTCTAAATCTTATCATATGATTTATGATCTAATATTGTTAAAAAAAATTACAATATAAGTTATTTCAATTATTTGAAGTTGTTTCACAAATTAATTGTTTAACCTCAACATGGTATTGCGTTAGAGATGGGATATATGTCACGGTCACTCAATTCAATAATGTTCAAATGACATCAAAAGTGGTTCAAGCAAATGAAAAATATTTCTGCCAGTAGTACAACGTTGCAGTCTATTTACATGAAACTTTCCACATCACATCAAAAATTTACTTTTGCATTCCATTAGTGAAAACTCTCAAAACTCCATAAACATCATACATCATCTATAACTACTCCATAAAAAATTCCAATACAACAAAACTCATCCATCTAAAAAATCGAGTACTTCTCAGAACTTTGGTATGCAGCAGGTACCACATTTTTTAAGCACGAAACATAAAGCCAGCTATGTATCACCTCAAGTGATGGCTTCCATCTTGGGCAAGACCTTTTTCTATATCAGTCGAGGAATCCTAGGACGATTCAATATCAGAATCTTCCAAACCCTCTTTATAAACTTCAAAATCCTCTGATCTCCATCGACATACCAAGTAGAGTTTGAAAGTAGCCATTTTAATGCCCAAGAGACGCTGCAAGACAAGTGAGATATACCACCAGTCGTGTTACACAACTCCACAAGAGCCAAGCCACAAACTATAACTGCAATATTTCACCCAATTGGATGAGGAAGGCATTTTCGTGGCAAATTGTATAACAAATTCAAAAAAGGATTTCATATAATGACATCATGGTATTAATATGATCATAGTTGCTGTTGGAGCAATCATATGCAAAGGGTCAGGGTATGATTTACTGTAGCATCTTTATAAGAAAATCAAGAAAAAGCAAAGGATTTCGGGTAAACCAGTATCCGAGATGACTCAGGTGATATTGGTTTTCCTTCTTCACATATAATGAAGTCTGATACAATCTCTACCACACCTGCCACGATAAAATTTAAACAAGTAAGCCTACGCCTATATAGGAGTATAAAGTATTTGAACAAGAGTTCGACAGAAATAAACACAAAGCAGACCTTCTTTAAGCTCCACCTGAAAAAATGAAATAAAAATGAGAAACATTTATAATTATGTACAGCATTTTATGCACAATTTTTTTCAAATACAATAATTGTAAAGATATTTGCTTCATGCGGCACAACACAACACATTCTTCATTTTCCTCATTTTTTTGGGTCATGTGGCATCAATCAAAAGAAAGCTAGCTACTAGCATTATTTGTATTTGTAGAATGGACAAACATATTTCATGGAAATTTTTCGATCCTCAAAGGTGTGCATAAATAGAAGTACCACTTTCAAAGACAAGAAACAACAATTTAAGGGAATTTGCAGACAGCAGTCAGCATGACCTGTAAAAAACATAATATTAATTGCGTAAAACATTCTACTTACCTTTTCTGTTGCCACACTTCCAGTCCTCGCGAAGTCATAATCTTCGTATTCTTCAAATATTCTGAAAAAAAGGGAGAAGGTTAATCATATGTTGAAAGCTACAATTCAAATAAAATTTAAGAATCAAATTGTATGACTGGATACACATCACAAAAGTTGGCATCTTGAGAAGGTTAATCATATGTTAAGGTGTAACTAATTCTCAATTAGAAAGCTACAATTCAAATAAAACTTAAGCACCAAATTGTATAACTGGATACACATGGCATCTTGAGAAGGTTAATCATATGTTAAGGTGTAACTGCTTCTCAACTAGAAAGCTACAATTCAAATAAAACTTAAGCACCAAATTGTATAACTGGATACACATCACAAAAATCGGCATCTATCATGAACAAGTCGGTAAACCTTGAGGATACACTAACATTATGTGATCATAGAAACGTGTATTTTTTAAAAAATTTAGAGAATCACATACTAGAATTTTTTTTTAAAAAGTGACAATCAAATATTGATTCAAGCTATAACTCGCACAACACGATATTACCCTACATCCCAGATCTCCACAGCTTCTTTTACGAAAAAAAGAATATAATTCATATTTGCCAATTTTCAGGTTCAATAACAATGTGCAGAATCATCTAAAAAAATGTTGGAAGCAAAATAAAAAATACAAATAATGTTTTTCTAATGAGTAAAACATTCTGCAGTCAACTTCATGAAATACAGTTTGAGAGCATACCTTTGGACTTCTTCTTTCGGCAAACTAGTTAAAAGAATCCCAGAATCGCCACGAAGAAGCTGATTAATAGGATAAATGATGAGAAAAGTAATGACGATAAGGAATTACAAATCACTAAGAGTAGGATATAAATTATCACAAGTATATGTGCAAAGAGATAGAAAATTAGCATGTTATACAGAAGTGGCAAAATACATAACAGGAAGCACAAAGAAAGGATCGTGCTACCTTAGAAATCTTGTGAAGGCGAGGTTTAATTTCATCTGAAATAGATCTACCCAAAGCAACTTGCATAACTTTGTTTGATCCTAGGAAAAATCTGGGACAAAGTCAAAAAACCCATATTCATATAAAGCCCAAAAACACAAGTTGTAACAGAAAAGAATCCTGATCAAAGGGTATATCCGCCTGTCAGGGTCAGTACATCAATTCTAAGGGACAATCGAGGGGTGATCATGAAACCATCATCAATCAGAAGTAAAGGGTAGGTAGAATGCAGGGATATAAAACCTAACAGAGGTTTCAAAAGAATTTAAAGCCAATAATAAATAAGAACTAAACGGAGGCCAAAACAAATGACATCATTCGCGAAATGACAGGTTATCAGACTAGCTAGCTTTCGATGGAGCTTTTCATTTTTCCTACTCAAGTTTAACCAAACCACCACCAAAATTTTGAAGCCGGAGAGTGCAGTCTAGGGGCTATAAAACAAGAACATCCAGGCAGAATCTCATGAAATTTAATCTAGAGGACATACAAATTTCTGAAAAACAGGAAGGTAGTCTTCGATAAGCTAAATACTGGAATACTGACAACTACAATAAATCCCTGCATAAATCAGCTACACAATGACTCAGTAGCGGAAGCAATAAATTACATCTAAAATATCTGTTCTCACTGACCAAAAATATGTGCAAAATTCAAGTATAGAAAATAACTTTAGTTTTATGATTATACAACGGGAAGTTCCAGCAATTCATTCTTAGAATGAAATTCAACATATTCATCTATCCCATAGGACCACAAAAGTCACGGGAAAAAACAAAATTTAACCTGCTCGAAGACTTGAGCCGTTCTCTGAAATCCTTGAACTTGATATTCCTCATATTATCGAAAGTGAAAACGTACACCGAATCGAACTTCTCGATTGCTTCTCGTATCGAATTCACTACATTTTCTTTCTGCATTCTCCCCTTCTTCTTCGTCTTTGACAATGTCACTGCACAATTAATCTTTAGAAATTAAAGAAAAATCATCCGTAAACCACATTTTTCTTCGAAAAACGTCCTTCAAACCTTCGAATCATGACATCGGTAAGAAATCTCAGTAAGAAAACATGGTTTGAAAAAACGACAAACCTGCCCTATTGCGCTTCGATTTCGGCATCTTCTGAGGAGCCCTAGACAGCGAGAGAGACGAGCAGCAAAGGGAGATGTTTGTTACTTCAAACCCAACTTCATTTAATTTGCCCATGCAAATTGGGCCTCAGAAGTAATTTATGGGCCAGGCAATTGTTTAGCTCCCCGAACGGCCCATATTTTGTTGATAGGGCCCCTTTTACCCACTATATAACAAATTAATAGCCAGAATTTTAAATACAAACTTTGAATGAAATTGTTGATTAAAATTAATTCACTCACTCTCATGAAAAAGCTTAGTCAGGTGAAAAGAAGTCAAGTGCAAAAAGTTGAAAGAATTGAATAAATTCTAGAAAACCATGAGGGCAAGGATAGGGAGTCAACAATGTACATCTGAGACCATATCCAAATCTAGCTACCTATTACAAAAACATCTCAAATAATTACAATTTCACTCAAAATGTTTTGCAACACCCCAATCCAAGCAAAACTATCACAACAAGCTACAAATGATCAAACAAACACAAGAAGAAAATAAAAAAATAAATATACACGAAGAGTTGTCTCTTCTTCACTAATCTTCTGCCACAACTGTATTCCACACCCCATTCCATTTAAATTTGTTTTGATGATGTTTGAATCATCCTGATATATGAAGAGAGGACAAATAGTAATCCTCGATCCTTACAAACATCATGCAGGTAACAAAGAAGGCCTCGTTCCTGGTGGTGCACTGAGAGCATCATCATGATCAATACTAGTAACAAAGAAGGCCTCGTTCCTGGTGGTGCACTGAGAGCATCATCATGATCAATACTAGTTTCAGGTCGGATACTTGGGGGGTTTTCTGGAAAAAAACGGAAAGGAGTCGTCATGAAGTAAAATGCACAATCTGAACTACATGGAACTTGCTCCTAAGAAATTCAAGAGAAATAGTCGCAGAAAAAGTGTAAAAAGGTTCGATCTTGATCTTCTGAAGCAATGTACACATACCCAGAGGTGGCTGTAATATTTACCTTGTTTCTTCAAGTTCCGAGTGGCAGGCCAATAAAATGTGGAGATACAGGACTGAGAAAAGTTGGAGATTGCTTCTTGACAAATGGATGCTCGAACAGCTGAGCTGCAGTGGGTCGATCATCTGGGTTAACTTGCAAGCATTTGAGGATAAAATCTTGAGCATCTCTTGATAAGTTACTAGGTAGAGGGGGAAGTTCTCCCCTGCCAATCCTAAACAATGCCTGCATCTGCAACCAAAAGAACACTTATTTCAAACCAATCAAAACTTTATAACTCATGATACTAGTTCAAATGAACATTATGGAGTGAAAGTCGACAAAAGAAATAAACAAAGAAAGGGAATATCAAGGATAAGTTCCTAAAGCGATGCTATTACCTTCAAATGTGAAATTGACAAACCAGCCTGTACCTTTAAAACAATGTTTTTTCGTTGTTTTAGTGAAGAGCATTTAGGATATTTATGATTGCCAAATATTATTGTCATTAGTTTCCGGAGTCAGATCTGGCAAGACTGAGCCTTAAGAAGCTAGTTTCATGTTTCATTGATATTCAGGCGATATCATCAGGCTTATAAATAGATCAAGCTTTTTATAGGGACTGACTGATGAAGCCCTACACAATTGAAGTTTCAAGGTGATTATGTGTTGGAATACTTCAATGAGTATGACGTAATCCAGATCTGGAAACAATTACAAAGTAGTCAATTCACTTGTATCTTTAAAGTTCATTCCTTGTCACATTTCTTATCACCGATCATGCTTTTTTTCTTTAAACATCTCAACTGGAGTTAAATTCAATATTTGCACTTCAGATGTGCATGATCAATGACAGCCTCCTGCCAGGAGACAACAGTAAAAGATTGTAATGCATCTGAAAAAAATGAACACTGACACAGTTGATTACGGTAAAAGTCATTATCACAACTTTGAATCAAGATATCAGAAACAAACAAGGAAAACAGATATGCAAATGCTGGTATAATTTCTAATTACTTCCATTACGAGAAGGGGCAGAAATGCACTGTAGTTTTGTAAGGATGAAGATGCCAATAACGAGATACTTAGAAAATTTAAAACTCACTCTTGTGCTATAGTACATCTAAGAGATGGTACAAACCACATCCCTTCTTGGAACCATAGAATTTTATTGGGCCAGATTTGTTGGTGTCATGGAATGATCACTAAGCTTCATTCACAAACATGGTCTCCTCTTTCGGTGAGTTGCACATAATTAATATAAGCATGATAATTGACTAATTACAACATTCTAAATTTGAAGCTAAAAATTAAAACGCATCATGTTATAGCTTCTTTAAATGCATGTCCATACCCCTTCCAAGTGAGAGTAAGGAATTTGACCAGTTAACATCTCCAACACAGTGCAACCAAGGCTCCATATGTCAGCAGCACGACCATATCCATGGTTCCTTCTGTTCACGACCTGACATGACATCAAGTTTCAATTTTTCTACTCATGGAAATTTTATGTTTTACACTGTGCATATGAAATGCATATCAAGAAGGAGAAACTCTCTCCTCCTTTCCATTGAAGCAGTTTTTCCAAGAGATGAGTAGTCTAAGCTGGGGTGGACGTATAAAGCTCTTCTATGACTAGAACTACTTAATCTTACTTACAATCTGTACTCTAAGATTAACGAAGTAAAAAAAGGGTAGATAAACAAGAAGTGCAGTTTGGAGAATAAGGTGAATGTGGAACTGCATGTTTATGAAGGAGTTCATTTTTTCTTTCCTGCGGGAAATAATTTAAAATTTTGATTGATAAAGCAAGTAACGTTTGATGGAGCAACAAAATATACCTCAGGAGCCATCCAATATGGCGTCCCTTTGCAAGATTTGATGTCATTCATTTTGGTTGCCTGGGAGAACACGTAAAGGAACCTTTATGAGTATCTAAAATGAAACAGAGAAGGGGTGATCATCATTTATACCCAAGAAACTAACCTTTGCCAATCCAAAGTCTGCCAATTTCACAAAACCACTCACATCCACCAATATATTGGCACATTTTATATCCCTTGAAAAGGAAAGGAAACAGAGTTCAATAAGCAAAAAATAGAGAACAATCTCTCAGAAGTCTTAATATTTCACAATATACACCACTTGACTATAATCTGAATCATTGCAAAAATCTGTAAATACGCGAATAATTATTAATTTTTCCAAACATTCAAAGATGGGGGAGACAAGAAAGAAAAGACAATAAATAATTTCCCAATTCAACAAAAATTTCAAGAGGTTTTAAAAGAACATTCACATGCATTGGCAAGAAAATTAAGTCACTAGATTTAAAAAGGTGGAGAGAAAAATCGTGCCCATAGGATGAAAAAAGTAAAAGAAGAAACCATATCCACTATACCCTAAAGAAAAAGATTATTGGTTTCACCTGTGGACCACATTTCGACAATGAAGATAATTCAACCCACTCAAAATCTGCCTCGTGTATGCAGAGACTTGGGAGTCTCGTAACCGATACTTTTGGTATAGTTTTGCAAGTGAACCTTTGGTTACAAGCTCAAGAAAGATATATAATTTTGCGTCATCCTGAAAAAAATATTGTGTTACAACCAAAATGGAAACCCTGGAACCACCAATACTAGTAAGTAAGATACTAGATGCTTATGAATAAAAATGTCCCCATTTAAAGAGAAGTCATGCCTTGTCAGTACCAAGGTATCGAACAATGTTCTCGTGTTGAAATTGACTTAGAAGAGATATCTCCTGTAAAATAAACATAGCATAACGTATCATTCAAATAGTTTACATTATTAGCAAATTTGGTGCATTTAGGCACATGTCCAGTTTTTTAAACACCAGAACATCACAAATTAATGAATTATTCTCACCTGTTCGAGTTGATAAAGGCTTTGCTGGCCTTGGCTACCGTTGTCTAGTAAAGACACCTCCTTCACAGCAAAAAAGACTCCATCACTGCAGTGATGGAGAAAAGGAATCGTAAGGAACTGACAGAAATTACACCGACATGCTTTTTTGTTTATCCAAGCTTACAAAGGGGTTATTTTGTTTTCAATGTAAGCGTCCCTCCAATAACATGCAACAACAAGACACACATTCATGGGATCTGCTGAACTTTCTTAGATAAAAAGAGAAATGATAAGACTGGGCCAAATTTAGTCAACAGAGTTAAGCTCATGTTCAGGGTTCTTGAGTTTTCGATACTTCTCATATCAAATTGCTAGCATGACGAGTTAAACTCATATTCCTCTTTCACAGCATTATTGATCTAATTAAAGGCTTGATACAAAAGTCCCCAACAAATTCTGTGTTTGGTGAGGTGCCAACACCTCTATCACAAAATTATACACATCTCTCTCACAACCTATTCATGATATAATAGACCTGGTTCGGCAATGAAAACTTCTCAGGTGCTATATTCTTGTGTGCTACACCTCATTCAAGTTTCTCACGCTTATAGATTTCTGTCCATATGCATTTTACTAGTGCTTTGAAGAAATTATTCACACATCCTAAATTGACATGCTATTCTTAGATCTTAAACCATAATGTAACTGGTAGAGCAGCAATCAAAGTAATATTGATTCAATAGAATACTGCAGAACAATAAGCCCGTGTCATAAAAACACTTACTCGGTAAACCCTTCATACACTGTTCCAAATGATCCACTTCCGAGGAAATCACCCTTCTGCCAAGACGTAATATTGCACCTGAATGAACCATTAGGCGAGACAGTATAATCATTTACCCTGGTCAAGCCAACAGGTTTGCCATCATCATCATCATCATTCGATGAATCTGAACACAGCACCGCACTAGCTCCAATATCTCTTTTCACAACCACCACGCTCTCATCTTTCAGCACATGGATATTTATCCTTTCAACTCCCTCGTTTTCTTCAAGTTCATCAACCGAATGGTTAAACACTTCTCGCCCTGAACCACATCCCAGATCATCTTGAGGACCAAATGATCTAACCATATCCCAACTAGAGCTCATATTGTCCACAACAGTTCTTGTCAACACCGGCGGAGGAGCCAGTTTTGGTGGTCTAATGCCTTTAATCCCCGAACCACCATTAAGCACCACCTTACCACTTCTCACTCCGTTTTCACAAACTTCATCCACCTTAAATTCACAATTACTCAAATTCGACCCAAACCCATTCTTGAATCCACCACCACTACTAACCCCAACCCCAACCCCAACCCTAACCCTAGATCCAAAACCCTTCTCCAACTCATCAACATCCTGCACACCACCAAGCCTCAGAGTCCTCACATTACCAGACGGCGATAGACTCTTCCGAGCCTCCCACGCTGACAAGGGGATGGAAAAATCATCGAGACCTACTCCAAGGCGCTGGAAAATCTGATCTACCTCTCCCTCATTTCCTTCAACGCGGAAGCTGGTCTGATCGGAGATCGGCGTAACGTCAAGCGATCTGGACTTGTAAACAGATCGATCTTCTGATGAAATCGTAGAATAGGAGCTCGAACCCGCGTCGTAGTCTATATTCTTCACAGCGTTCCGGCGGTCAAGCCTTCGGGGCCGCGGCTTCTGCTTGGAGTTGGTCATCGTTCCTTCATACTCTCAGTCCTCCTCCTTCTCTCTCTATACACATAGACCGCAATATCCGGTGTGCGTATAGGTTAACGTGTGTGCGTGAAAATATCGGCGGAGACAGCTGAATTTCGTTGACAGCTTTTGAGCTCTGTCACGGTGACGAACTTTCCGTACTTTGTTTCTTTTCTTTAGTTTAAGTGGCTGGCGTCTGTAGTAAAGTTTGACCTTTGACTTTAAAAAAGGGTAAATATGGAGAAAATTCCAGGAGTTGCCACGTGGCGATAAGGTAGGATGGAAAAGGCCAAATAGATGTGGTATGAGTTTTTAATGCATTCGGCAGGTTTTTGAGTTTAATTTAAATTCAATTATGTTTGCAAATTTTATTCTTTAACTATAATATCATAAATCCCTTCTTTATTTTATTTCATAAAAAATAATAATTTAATAAAACATTGACAAACATTGTCACAAAGAATTTAAAACATGCCTATTGTTGGTAATAATATAGATATAACTTTTTGCATATGATCGACCGAAGTGACGTCTATTAAATTTCAAAAATATCATTTCATCTGTGCTCAAATAGATGCGATCATTATCATATCAACTTTATATATAAATTTTTATATTGAATTACAAGCTAATGTGGTTTTCATTTTTACAGGCTGGAAATTGATTGGGCCGAAAATGATGTGATCTTAAGTATGGGTGGATTGGGCCTGGTTCCATTAGTTTCAACAAATTAATAAATGGATTGAAGAATTGGGCCAACAAGTAATGTAGATCCAGATCATGGACAAAACTGTTTTGCTTCTCACATTTATTTTCCTTGAAAATTTCATGGAAATCACAAGATTTGGATTATCCTTATATACAACCTTAAAAAAAACCCTGATTTAGAACAAAGAAAAGAGTGAGTTTTTTTGAGATGGTCACAACATATTTAGTATGAAAGGTAATATGTTATGAGACAGTCTCAAGAATCTTTATCTGGGGGATGGTCAACCTTACCCAAATAAGATATTTGTCTTACAAAATACGACTCGTGTGACTGTCTCACATAAGTTTTTGTTAATATATTTTACATAAAAAATAACATTTCTCATAGGTCGGATTGTATAAGAGATTTGTTTTTACGAAATTGACATATAAGAGGATATCACAAGAGTTTTTGTATAAAGAAAAAACAAAGTTACATAATGTAAGCATAAGAGACTAAACTTACAATTTTCTTGAGAATTTTGATAATAATTATATCTATTATATTATAAGTTTTAAAAAAATATTTTATCTCCATAAAAGGGGATGACTAGTTACTATTAGATTTCCCTCTAGGTGAGCAAATTGGCTTAAATAAATTGTCTAGGATTGAATTTTGGTGGCCAAATGAGGACTGATTAGCGGCGGTCATATGTTACGGCCTACGCCTAACATAGGGTATTGATAGTTCTTTACTCATGGGATAATCTACCTCTAAGATATAATTTAAAAACAAGCATTTATATAAAAGCCAATATTATTTAAATTAAGTTGGATCGATAGTAGTCTACTTGAAATTCATTTTCAGAAAGAATTATTTTTTTGAATATTAATTAGTTTATCGAAGTATTGACTAGGTTTATGTTTCCTCTACAAATTAGATTTATTTATCTCAAGGATTTAGTATCGTAGTGTGATAATTGTCTCTGCTAAGATAGAAATCGAAATGTGGAGCTCAAAGCTGTTGCACAGTTTAAAATATCGAGGATTAGTTATCCTAACTGCAAATTTTGATAAATTGACACTTGTTCGGTTCTGTATTAATTATTTAAATCTACAATGAAGATGCCATTATTGTTGTAACGAGAAGGATAAATTTCTTATTAATTATTCATAGACATTGGAGTCACCAAGTGTAAGAAATTATGACACATTATTATGAAAATTCAAAAGAAAAATTAAAAACGTGTGTCAACAATGGCGACGGCTATCGCACACATCTTTTGACAAAACCTTTACGTAAGCCGCCTCAACTTTGGAAAATTTGAGGAGTGCACGTCTCTTCTTTTGAACTCTTAAAGCTCCCTCAAACTCATTGATGGTATGAGTTTACCTATAAATACCGAAGGCATTGAGGCCCCTAGATACACAATCTCATACAGAATAATACACCATCTATAGAGAGAGTGGAGTGTTTAGAAGGCTTCAATCGGAGGAAAATCAGAAGAATTACAGATGATTCAATGGCCGGAGGTAACGCTCGATTTAGCTTCCGCATATTTGATTTTTATGTTTATATACGTGCAAAAACATGATTTTTAGAGAAAATCTCTAACATTTGGTATCAGAGCAAGGTTATACCTCTGCCTTGAAAATTTGTTTTCTGAAAAATAATCGATATCATAAAATTTCTTTTGAAGTTTTTGTATAAGAACTTACATGTTCTCGATTGCACCTTGAAGTTCTTCTTTGAAGTCTTGAAGATTATAATTGATTCTCGAATTTTTATATGAAATGAGAAATTTTGTTTCGGAAGGAAAACTTGCAGAAAACTCTGAAATGTTGAAGAAGAACAATTGTGCATGAAGACTTGCATATAATGAATAATACATATTAACGTGTATGCATTTAAGATTTAAGAACCTACACAAATTAAATGTCATTCAATTTTCCTTTCAAATGTGTCAGGCAATGAATTCATTTTCCTATTATTATTATTATTATCATTTTTAATAGTAATAATAAATGAAATTGAAATGGACATGTCAATTACTACAAATAAAATCAAGAATGACATTTGGTAAGGTTTCGGTTTCCAATACTGTAGTGATGGTTTTCAGTGATTTGAAATTTAAATACAAATTGTATTATATGTATAATTCGGTATACATATAACATTTGATCAAATAATTTGTACACATTAAAATAATTCCAAATTCGAAGTAATTTCTAATACATGTTTAGAAATTATTTTTGCATGTTAGATAATGTCAAGTATTACGGATAAGTGTTTGATTTGTACATGCAAATTTAATATTGTGTTTGCATTTATTTTTGAAATTTAAATGTAAATTGTATTGAAAAATATTTTGAAAATCAATATTCACATTATGTTCATATTAAATTATATTGAGATGAACATATCAAGTAAGATGTGAATATAATAAAATATTTCAGATATTCACAAATGAACAAATAATCCTCACTTTATCACTACTCTGATAAAAGAGAAAAACTGATGAGGAGCCCACATTTTGATCCTCACTTTATCACTACTCTGATTGAAGAGAAAAACCGATGAGGAAAGTATTTGTTCATATTAAGTAAAATTGTGAACATAAAGTTATTTAATGAAAAATTTTGGCTTATTAAGATTCACATAAATATGGATAATTAAGTTGAATAATAATTATAAAGTGACGTAAGAAAACATGATCTGAGGGAGTTCTTCATAGATCAGTTTAAACTGCATTGACTAGCCACTGGTCTCCCTGAAGAATGATGCTCTGACTAGGAGTTGGGTATTTAAAGGGCCTTAACACTACCTATCTTTCCTGGGAGCACTCTTGGAAAGTGTTGATTGTGTTACTAAATATTATTATATAAAGATTTAAGTAAAGTCAAAATTTTTGTCAAGTGATCCGTATAATTTTAAATAATTAAGGTTTAGCCACAACACCCTTAATTATGAGAAATTATACATTAAGTCAGATTTGGATCACATTAAGGGCATTTATGAAGCATAATAAAATAAGATTGTCTAGTGATCCGTATAATTTTAAAAAATTTAGGTTTAGCCACAGCACCCTTAATTATGAGAAATTATACATTAAGTCGGTTAAGGATCACATAAAGGACATTTATCTAGTGATCCGTATAATTTTAAATAATTAAGGTTTAACCACAGTACCCTTAATTATGAGAAATTATACATTAAGTCGGTTAAGGATCACATAAAGGATATTTATAAAATCAAAATTTATGTCTAGTGAACCGTCTAATTTTAAGTAATTAAGGTTTGGCCACATCACCCTTAATTATGCAAAATTATACATTAAGTGGGCTGAGATCACATGAAAGACATTTATTAAGAGCATAAATATTTAAAAAATTTGTGATTCAATGTCTTAGTGATTCGTAAAATTTTAATTTATTAAAGAATATCTGTAGCATCTTTAATTGAATTAAATTATACATTTTTAATCACATTTAGTTATGAGAGACATAAATTACATAAAATTATTCATCATTTTGATAATACCTTGAGATGAATAACTATGAAGAATAAATATTTTATGCATAAAGAATTTAATATCCTAGTGATTCGTATGATTTTAATTAATTGAAGAATAGCCACAACATCTTTGATTAAATTAAAATTATACATAAATTATGAAAATCACATTTGGTTATAAGAGATATAAATTGTAATTAATTATATTTGAACATTGAAATTTATCCCACAAGAAATTTCGTTATGTTAAATATAATTAATTAGGATACAATATTGAATTATTTTCTTAATTTATCCACATGGTAAGAATTGAATATAATTCAATAGTTATATCATTAAGTTGTATGAATTTAATTGAATTAAAAATTCAGTCCACAGACAATTTTTATGTCAGTGATTCATATGTAAATCATGATTTACATGGGTAAAACATGATATAAGGTTTATTGCTTCATTTAATAACATTAGCATGTATTCATTAAATTTGCAGCATATTGCTATTACTCTGATATTAATTTATTGAGAATGACTTGATTAGTGAGAGCGATCAAATTCAGAATATTGATCATTATGATGCTCATTCATCCACACAAGTTATATATAGTGATTGATATTCACAACATTCTCCAATTAATAGGTGTATTGTGAAACCAATCATATAAATTCCTTAAAAATTTGGTTCAGTTGCCATTTATTTTTAGATGAGTCTTCAAACAAATAAAGTCTCATTAGGCAACATCGAACAACATAAAGAATTCATCTCTAGTGATCATGAATATTTAATATTTCAAGATTAAGAAAACGATATGGATTGAAACATGTCTCACATTAGTGGTATTTCAGGTTTTACAATGTTATTTCTTCATTAAGTTTTGTTGAGAACATTGTGAGCCATTATGAATATCAGAAGGTTAGTAAGAGCTTAATTATTATCAGAGTAATATAAGTATTTGATCACTAAAAAGCTGCAAAATGTTTTGGGATACCTTTATGGTATTAAAGTTTTACATGCTTATGTGAGATGAATTGACAATTTGGAAAGTGATTTGCTACTTCCACTGTTGAGTCAAAATTCGTTATTGAAGCACTATTATATGGTGTATTTTAAGGAGTTTCATTATGAGCTTAGAATTATGGATTCTATGTCTAAGCCATTAAGATTATATTACTGCAATTCAGTTATGGTCTTTGTGACTAAAACGGTGGTCGAATTAAGTATATCGACATAATGTATTTTAAACCGTTGGAGAACGTGTTAATAAAGTGGTCATTGAACACGTTAGCACCGAATTGATGATCTTTTAACTTAAAGGCATGCAAATTTCAGATGTTAAAGGATCATATGGTAATTACGGATGGATTTGATTCCATAATAAATTTATGTTATATACATTTGGTTTTGATAATGAAACGCATTCAGTTATGATATTTCTCATATTCAGTTATGTACATATTCAGTTATCTTGAGAAAAATATCAATAAAGTTGGACCTCGAATAAACATAAGGTTTATTCATTAAGTTATACAGATTTGAGAGACATAATGCATTGTAATACATGGAAGATAATATTCGTTTTAAGATGACCTATCGCCATGATTCATGTATTTTGTTTTCTCCTATGGTAAAAGAGATATATGTGTCAAGTGGGAGAATGTAAGAAATTATGACACATTATTATGAAAATTCAAAAGAAAAATTAAAAACGTGTGTCAACAATGGCGACGGCTATCGCACACATCTTTTGACAAAACCTTTACGTAAGCCGCCTCAACTTTGGAAAATTTGAGGAGTGCACGTCTCTTCTTTTGAACTCTCAAAGCTCCCTCAAACTCATTGATGGTATGAGTTTGCCTATAAATACCGAAGGCATTGAGGTCCCTAGATACACAATCTCATACAGAATAATACACCATCTATAGAGAGATTGGAGTGTTTAGAAGGCTTCAATCGGAGGAAAATCAGAAGAATTACAGATGATTCAATGGCCGGAGGTAACGCTCGATTTAGCTTCCGCATATTTGATTTTCATGTTTATATACATGCAAAAACATGATTTTTAGAGAAAATCTCTAACACCAAGTTTATGAGTTAGGATGTTAAATTAATTTTGGGTCAATCCATAGTGTTGATCGACTATTCTTGATATTTTTCAGTTGTCCAAATCTCCGAGCGTCGATTATTGCTTGCTTTAATGGTAGATCATTCGTACGATGGACGAAGTATTAAAATTAATAAGTATATGTGTTTAAATAATTACTTAAAATTATTGATATAATGAATATATTTAATTATTATATAAAAAAAATTTATATCATTTGAGATCGATCATCTATAAACAATGATAATAATCTTGCGATCAGTTTCATTTATTTATCATTGCATTCGATATATTGATTAGTGGAACTGATACTAATAAAGAAGAATAGAAAAAGATATTAAAAAATGATAAATTATTCGTTTATAAAATTTTTAAAGAATAAATAAATATTATTATTTTAATTAAATGAAAATTTGATTAAGAAAATTAATTATTTTTTGAACATTTTAAAAAATATGTATACTAAATATCTAATTAAATAATAATAATAATAATAATAATAATAATAATAATAATAATAATAATAATATCAATATATAGACATTCAATATACAAAAAATTCACGACGAAATTTTTTATTAAAAAGTTGAAAAACGTAATATTATATAAAACTTTATAATTTATTTAATATTTTAGAAAGTATGGAAAAATCAATTTATAAAAGTAATACAAAACTCAAAACCGTAATTGAAATCAAATGAATTGATACAAATTAAAAATGCAAACAATAATATTCCATTTTTTTTAAAAAAATTATCTATTATAGTCTAATTATAAAATATATTATATAAAAGACGATTTCGACCGGAGTAGTTTTGCAAACAGATATTCAATTTGAAAATAAAAATAGTTAATCTAATTCCTGATGATTAAAATACCAATACTTAGATAAGTGAAAAAATAAAGTTGTCTTTTGATTGGAGCAATATTCGAAGAATATAATGAATTTTAAATTCTTATAATATAATAAAATTTTTACATTTTGCAAGTGTTGTCTAAAAAATAATCATAAAATTCATTACAAGGGTTCTGTTATGTTTTAATTTTTTCCCGTAACATATTTTTTTTTTGTATAATCAAAACGTGAATTAATTAAGGAAATTAAAGACGGGATAATTGGGCTTACGTGTATATATAATATAATAATGAATATTAAATTAATTAATTATTGTTTTGAGTGTTTTCTTAATGAAGAGCCAAAGTTGAGAGAATTACCTGCGGCGACGTTTGCTCTTCCACAAGTCAACTCTACACCAAAAAAGTCAGATATTGGATCCATCCAATCAGCTACGGAAGCTTGTCCTTGAAATTTTTTATAGGATGGGATGAGTGAGTCAAACCAAAGCAAGTCCAATTTACCTTGCAATTTTGTTAGCATTTTTCCAGGATTAATTAATTTATATCGTTTTTCTTATAATAAGAAATCGAGTGTGAAAGGAATATTTTATTCTTAATTAATCTTTGAATTTTATTTAATTTGAAATATAAGTTTTTTGCATTCCTAGACTTGTTTGACCTAATCTAATCATGTCCGTTTATGATCAACAGTTCCTTGCAGAGTGGTTATAAGATAAAGAATCGACACTCTCATTTTTTAATATGGGGAGGGATATATGTTATAAGATTAGGTCTCTTGTGAAACTATCTTACGTATTTTCATTCGTGAGACGAATTAACTCTTCTCATATTTATAATAAAAAATAATTTCATGAGTGACCCAAATATCCGTATCACAAAATCGAACAACGAAACTATCTCACATGAGTTTTGTGATGTTATAATTAGGTCTCGAATCCGAGATCTCATCCCACATTATAACGCCAAATAAGTTACTAAGTTCTATGAATTGTAACTAATAAGGAAGATATCAAAAAGCAAAGGTTGATGGGAAAAAAAAAGTTCTATGAATTGTAGAAATTATTATATTGAATATGGAGAAGCATGTAGCTTCCTCTTGGTATTTAACCATAAGATCCATACGTATTTTATTAGTTTAAAATTTTGTATCCTAGCTTCATGCATGGTCGATCCAAGACCCATAGAACTTCGAAGTTCTGTCACTCACTTTATTTTTAGTCAGCTATACATAGAAACAACACTCGCGGACGACTTATAGTTGATCAGATATCATTATTGAGATGAAGTCTCGAGTTCGAGATCTTATTATAATAATATCATTCCAAATAAAAAAAACTACACACACATATAGACCAAATAAAGGAGAAAATTATGACTTAAAGCATATGATAAACTTTTATTCATAATTTTCAAAATTTCTGAAGAAAATTAAGTAAAGTGAACCGTAAAACACAAATACAATTGTAAAGAATATTTTTTACATATACCATCCCTTGCTGACCAATGACGTGATTATTAACAAGAAATATGTATTAAAATAATATGAGGCAAATTAATAATAAGAATAAAATCGATACAAGTTACAACATGGGAGGAAGTGGTGGAAAAATCGAAGAATAAAAAATTAGTAAAGAGATTCACAAAGAGTGGAAACTGGGGAGGAGTGGTGGTCTTCCAGTTGACATTTTCCAGATCTGATCCCAAGCAAGGTTCTTCTTTCAATTTTAAATAATGTATTTTTTAATACCTTAAGTAAAGCTCCATTACACACACACACATAAATATATTGCAAGAAATTGTGAAAAACCCAATTTATAATGTTCTCCAATAAATTGGCTCGAATACGGAGTAATTGGGTTTTGACAAAAACTTGTGTGAGACGGTCTCACAAATCGTATTTTGTGAGACGAATCTCTTATTTGAGTCATCCATAAAACATATTGTTTTTTATGCCAATAGTATTACTTTTTATTGTGAATATCGTTAGAGTCGACTCTTCTCACAGATAAAAATTCGTGAGATCGTATCACAAGAGAACTACTCATTGGTTTTGTAGAGAAAAATACTCAAATAAGATTTTAAAAAATTATATGGGACAAATTAATGGGTCGTCGATCGAGATCAAGAAATAATCTTTGGACTTGCAACTTTTTCACATATATCTATGAAGTTTTTTTATTTGTCGCAAAAATTTGTAAATGATAATATGAACTTTACATTTACTCACTATGAAAATTATTTTTTTCAATTAAAATAATTGCTCGTTTGGTCAATTAAAAGGACTTTTCTTTTCATTTCACAACAACTGTAAAATACTTAATTTAATTAATAAGATTATCCAGGTGTAGTATTAATTAATTATCCAATATAAAGATAAGAAGTAATTAAGAATCGAAAGGTTAAAGTCAAAACTTAGATGCGTCCTTAATTATATCTCTAATTATACTACTATAGTACTGCTGCAGCTGCCTTGTTCGTTTAATTTCAGACGGAGGAATTGACTTTGGTGCCTAAGAAAAACCATTTTTATCTAGCTATAATAAGCGAAAACAGGAGAAATTTTGCAATATATATTTTATTTTTCCGTGTAAATTAATTCAATGGCTAGAGGAGGAGAAGAAGAAAGTGAATCCATGGAGATTGATCTATCCCTCAAGTTATTAGACTCGCAAGAACAGGAAAACCCGGTTACAGAAGTCGACGAATCGAAGCTACAAGAAGCTGGGAATCGATATCTTCAAGAGGGTTCTGATAAGGGTTTTATCACTGATGAGGTAAAATAATTATCGACTTCATGTTTCCTAATACATATGTAGATATATTATTTGATGTCTGAACCTTTTTTCTTCCCTTGTTTTGATTTGGTATTTTAGTTTAATTTGTACAACTCTATACATACATATATGTATATACACACATACAAATTCTACTTAATTATCTAGAAATTAAATAATCATCGAAAAGATACAATATATATAATTAATATTGAAACTGCGAACTTTCCCCAGCTGTCCAGTTTGCAGAAGCAGATGAAACTCATGAAGGAGGAGAACAAGAAATTGAGCGAAGCTGTGGAGAAAACAATGAAAGATTACTTCGATCTGCAATCCAAATTTGCTATCATACAACAAAATAATCAGGAAAAGGTAATTTAATCCGAATGATTGCGTGAATATAAATAATTAATTTCATTGTTTTACCAGTCGTATATATATATATGTGTGTAGATAATATGTTAATAGTTGAATTTTGTACTAAAATCACTTATGTAGGATTCAAATTTGATTCTATCACTCAATGGAAATAACAAGGAAGACCCGAATGAGGATTCGACCAGAAGCCCAAGAATTATTGATATAAAAAGCAATCAATCGGTTTCATCTTCATCAAGAGAAGACGATGCTAAAGAAAGTGACGAATTAGCGTTGTCGCTGAGGATTAAGGTCGATTCTAGCAAACATAGGACCGGAGAAGATGTCGAAAGAAAAGAAAATACAGAAGAAAACGCGGGAGTTAGGACGATGCAAGGACAAGTGCAAAGCAACAACTTGCCTGGAATTATGAGCAATATCACTTTGCCACCTAACAAAAGAGCTAGGGTTTCCGTAAGAGCAAGATGTGAATCAGCCACAGTGAGTTCAAAGTTCTGATATTTGATTGAACTGAGAATAAGTTGTGTGTGTGTGTGTGTGTTCTTATATAAGCATCTATTTATGAAATTTTAACCATTTCTTCCCATTTTTTTAATTACACTTTTTTCTTAGCATATTACATCTAAACTTATAGCATGTACTTGGCTCATTTATAGAATTTTTGGACATGTTGATCATACTAATTGATTCATTTTATTGAGGTACATAAATTTGGTTGGTTGATTGGTAGAATGTAATTAATTGGTATAAATTTGGTTTGAATTTGTTAGATGAATGATGGATGTCAATGGAGAAAATACGGCCAAAAAATAGCGAAAGGGAATCCTTGTCCTCGAGCATATTATCGTTGCACGGTTGCAGCAGGATGTCCAGTAAGAAAACAAGTACGATGAGAATTTGAACTCGATTTACTTGACGTTTTTTCAACGTATTGACTCCATCCATAATTAATTTTTTTCAGAGGTTACAAAATATATTTCTTGAATATTAATTCTGAATGTGATTCATGTTATTAGGTCCAAAGGTGCTTAGAGGACATGTCGATACTTATCACGACGTACGAAGGAACGCACAATCACCCACTTCCTGTAGGCGCAACGGCGATGGCATCAACAACATCTGCGGCAGCTGCTTCTTTCATGTTATTAGATTCGGGTAACCCATTCTCCGACACGGCGTTACTGTCATCGCCCTTCAACGGCCAAGCGATTTACCCTTTCTCCAACCACACAAACCCTCATCTAATGAACCCCTCACCTCCTTATATCCCAAACCTAAGGGCCCTGAACCCTAATTTTCTTGACCCTAACAAGGGCATTGTTCTTGACCTCACAAATAATGCCAGCTCTTCGAATCCCATGGCACAACTTGGGCATTCTTGGATGCCAAAACAAGATATTTTCAATGGGAATACACTCATGAACCAGTACTTTCAGAACCCGAATAAGTTAGCAGAAGAAATGGGGTCCAAGATATGTGAAGGTGCTAACAAATCTTTGTTGGCTGAAAATGTGAGTGCGATTGCCTCTGATCCTAAGTTTAGGGTTGCTGTTGCAGCAGCCATATCCTCACTCATTAACAAAGAAAGCCAAGCAATTACCCACACCGCTCCACCTAATACTTTAGTTCAACGAGATGGGGACAAAAGCGACGGGAGCGGCAGTAGTCCTAAGGATAACACTTGGGTTCTTGAATCAAGCAACACCGTATAAAGGAATTTGGAGCATTAATGGTTTCAAGAAAGATAAATGTAAAAGAGTTTATTGCAGATTCATACCACTGGATTTGGGACCAACATTGATCAAATAAGGGCAGCACGCGCAAGCTCGACGTACGTAGAATAGGTTTAGTCGAGGTAGATTATGTGATATTTATATAATTGCATAATCCATATATACTCAATGGGGAAGCATCATGCACTTCGAGTGAACATTGAAATTATTTGTTTTTTGGATTTTACTATTGTTTTTTCCCTGTTATCTGAGGGTTCCATGTGAAGCCTTGACTGTTGTAAAACTTCAAGAACTCGAAGGATTAAAATGTTTGTTCAATTAATTTTTAGTATATGATCTTCCCAAGGAAATTTGGATTTGATCAAATAAATTAATTGTTTTAGTTATGCAGAATTTAATTTATTATTCGGTGCATTAATTCTTGAGTACGTATACTAGCTAGACTATAATCACTTATTAAAATCAAGCTCACCAACTAGATCAAACGCGTCCTGAAAATCGCTCGATTAAATATATATCGAATCGAATTAATTATTTATTTCAATTTTTATGTTATTGATAACTAATTATTTTGGGTCCAACTAATGACATCAATAATATTTAACTGGCTAGATAATATATTTTTTTTGTTCATTATTAGGAATAAATGATGGTACATACAACTTGTTTAGGGATGGTATGGATGGACATATTGCGGTGCCAATCTTTCGTATCTCCCTATGAAACATTAGAATTATACATATAAATATATAATATTTCTAAGAATTAAAGTTTTGATCCTGTATAGTTTCCTGCAACATAAATTGCTCATAGTCAACCTCGTGGATTTCGCCCCTATTTGCCTCTATTATATATGAAGAAAAAGAAAATAAAAATATTGTTACTTTGCTTAATTTTATCATCGACTACATCAAAATCTTCATTTCATTTTTGTTGAGATGTAATCAAAGTCTCAATCTCCATCGGTACGACACTTTTTGGTAAAGACCAAAAGTTTGTTGATAATATAACCAAAGTCTCACATTGAAAGATCATGAAGTAAGAAGACGATGAAATTATATCTATATTGATACGAGGTCTTTTAGGTAAAGATCAAAAGTAAATTCACGAGAACTTAAGCTCAAACTAAACATCATACCTTTGTGTAGATACGTGACTTTCACGTTACAACAATTTTCATTTGTTCGGAATAACCCAGAACATCTTCCCATATAAATTTATATTTGTGAAAGAGATATTAAATATGTTACGGTAGAGTTTCACATTTTAATTGATTTTTTTTAGTAAAAAATTTACGGAGAGAATTTAAATGGAATATAATTGCAATTATATTATGAAAAGTCCCGATTTTTCATAATGTTGATTAAATCCATTATGTCCTAGCACAAAATGGTTTCATAATTAATTATCTTGTGGGCAGAGATAATAATTTTTTCAGTACAGATATTTTATTATCAGCTAATAAAAACTATCTCGGATCGAAAGAAATTATTAAATTATTATCTGATAAAGCTATCATTTTATCGACTATTAGTTTAAGGATATATAATTATTTTTATAGACATTGTCTTATTCGTATGTACACATCATGTTTAATTTTTGTTGTCAGAAGATTTAAAAACTTTTTATTTATATTTTTTGGTATAATTAATTATTGGGAGTTTCCGTTGTTAAAATTCCTATCTTCAAAATATGTTAATGTTGGGCCCAAATTGTGCCGCCCAAGTAAGTTGAAGTCCATTAAGTTAGAAGAATTGGGCGGTTTGATGATTGGGCCCGAATTGTGCTGCCCAAGTAAGTTGAAGTCCATTTTGTGTTTGAACGAAAAAAATTAGAACTAACAATTTAATCGAAATTAATGTCGTTTGATAAAAGTTAGATTATATATTTTGATATCATCTAGCGTTTGGTATTATATAGATTGTAATTCAAAAGTTTAAATAACGAAATTTAGTACTTATATTTCGAAATTGTACTGGCTAAAATTATTATTTGAAATAAAGCAAAAAGTTGTGTGAGATGGTTTTACAGGTCGTATTTGTGAGACGGATCTCTTATTTGGGTCACCCATGAAAAAATATTATTTTTTATGCTAAGAATATTACTTTTTATTGTGATTATCGGTAGGATTGATCTGTCTCACATATTAAAATCCGTGAGAACGATTTCAAATGAAAACTTCTTGAAATAATTTGAACGTGATCCAAAACACTGGTAGCCCCTTATCTAAACTACATGAATGTCGCCAACAAAAAAAGCCAATTTTTGTAAGGCAAAATTCTTGTACATTATCGAAAGAGGACAAACATAATAAAATATAATATTATATAATAATTGTAAAATATTAATAACAAAAACTAAAAAGAAAGCCCAAAGCAAAGCTCGAGGTGGTTACCGCCGCCGTGGTGGTGGTGGATCTCCGCCCTTCCGTTGCCCTCGCATTTTCCTCACGGTCGCAGAAAAATGACCTCCACGCCTCCCGCCACCGCCCACCAGCACGACCAAACCACAAACACCACCAACTCCTCCTCCTTCCACGGCTGCTGTTGCCGCCTCTTCCTCCTACTCTCCAGCTTCCTCATCCTCTTCATCGTCGCCGCCATCCTAGTCATTTTCCTCGCCGTCAAACCACAGAAACCTCACTTCGACCTCCAGAAAGTCGTCTTTCAGTACATGGGCATCAGCGCCGTTACCACCACCCAATCTGCCGCCACCGTATCTCTCATCATCCACATGTTTTTCGTCGCAACTAACGAAAACAAGGTGGGTATCAAGTACGACGAGTTCTGGTTCACCGTCATGTACCGCGGTATTCCCCTCGGCCGCGGCGCGGTCCCCGGGTTCTATCAACCCGCCCACAATGTCCGCCTGGTCGAAACCACCATCGTTGTGGGTCAGGTCAACTTGATCCAAGCCAACGCGGCCTATATGCTCGGTGAGGCTTCTCTGAACGACCGGGTCGCATTACGGGTTGTGGGTGACATCGGAGCCAGAATTCAGATTCTTGGTCTCACTTCACCGCGCGTGCAGGTAATTTAGCTCATCCAAGTCGAATTGCGATGCACATTCTTGAAATTATTTGCTAAAATACACTTGAGTTAAAATTGAGTTTAATTGTTGTATTTTTCAAATTTTTTTTTTCATTTTAATATATATATATATATATATATATAGTAGTATTATAAATTATATTGTTTCTTGTGAGACGATTTCACGAATTTTTATCTGTGAGACGGATCAATTCTACATATATTTATAATAAAAAGTAATAATCTTAATATTTTCTCATGAATGACCCAAATAAGATATCACTTTCATAAAATACGACTCGTGAAACTGTCTCAGACAAGTTTTTGCCTTCATCGAGATAAATTTGACCTCTTCCCTATTTTCCTCTACCTACATAAGATATTTTAAATAGTGAACACCTTTTTTAACAACGAGGTCGAAGTAAAAAAAATTATTAAAACAAATTAAAATGATAAAATAAATAATATTGAAATTCTACAATATTTTACAAAATTGCACTTACATTTTTAAACATCCATTCAATCCAAAATGCCGATGATTTGACAGTATACACTGGATATTGGCCCAATCATGAATGCGATTAATTATTTTTAAGTATATTGTTCCATACTAATAATGTAATTATCAATATTATTGACGAGATTTGAACATGTACTTTAAACTTGTTTATCTCAAATAAAAAAATTAAAAAAACAATTAAATCTACTTAAAGAAGTTCAAAAATCACGAACAATGAACAAGACTCGAACTTTTGACCATCAAAACACTTATTCTAGATCATTGGCCTAGGCGACATCGGTTGAATGCAATTAATTGTGTGGGGTGTAATAATTGTTCCTGGTTGGTAGAACGATCGAACCGTGGTGTTTGAGCTGTTATACGGTTTAAAAGATTTGATTTGCACTATTACCACCAACTATAACTTTTGATTAAAACGACATACATCGTTCGATCTTACAAATTGATATAATGCATAATATAATATTTGCATCGAAATTTGGTGGACGCAGGTATCCGTGGATTGTACCATAACCTTCAGTCCAACAAGGCAGACCCTGATGAGCAAACAGTGTGTATTCGATGGCCTAAGCGTGTAACAAAGTGCATATTCGCCCATAGCTGTTCCTTTATTTTCTTTTTTCTCCACCCTACCCTCAAGAAAACTTTTGAGAGATGGAGAATTTGGTATAAATTTCTGTCACATAATTAAGCGTCACTTTTGTTTTATACAAAAACTCATGTAAAATGGTGTCATGAGTTAATTTTGTGAAACATATATTTTATTTGAATCGTCCATGAAAAATATTACTTTTTATTATAAATATAAATATGATTGGCAAGTCTCACAAATAAATTAAAGATCTGTGAGATCGTCTCAAAAGAGACTTATTTTTGTGTTAGGGATCTATATTCCATGAAATATTATTGTTCCATGTACTATAACATTAATGCATATTCTATTAAGATAAGAACTCTCAAATCTAAAATTCTTACTACTTTTAATCATAGAGTTTATCACAACATACATAGTATTTCCTAGTATCTAAAGGGTACTAAAGCTTGCATCTCAAATTAGTACCTACGTTCTTGAACTGAATGCCACCAGTTTGTAACAATAGCCAAGCAAGGCTAGAGCATGCGTTCGAATAGTTCGCGATACGCTTCATTAATGCAAGATGGAATCCATGAGCCAAAAATTATCCAAGAAGATTTCTTGACATGGAATTAAACTTTGCAATCGATCTGTGACATTCATGATGGGTTAGATTTTAACCATAAAGTTGTCTAGCTCCCTTCTCTTTTGGAAACTCTAGCAGGATGCATCGAGCCACACAAGACCTTCCGAACAAAGGAGCATTAAGATGTTGGAGTACAAAATGTGTTAAGGCAGCATACATAGCTAGGTCAATATATCACTTTACCACATCATATTTTCATTCAACTAAGACAGACAAAAAATATTCAGTTTCTTAAAGCTCATACAAAGATGCAATTGCAAGAAGCTATTTCAGTATGTATATAATGTGTGGAATAGGTCTCTTATGAGACTGGTATCACGAATCTTTATCTGTGAGACGGGTCAATCCTACCGATATTCACAATAAAAAATAATACTGTTAGCATAAAATAATAATATTTTTTTACGGATGACCTAAATAAGATATTCGTCTCACAAAATATGACCTGTGAGACCGTCTCACACTAGTTTTTGTCTAATGTGTAGAACTTTAGTCAATGGCTGTATTCGTTAATGCATTCCCTACAACATTATTTTCTTCTCAAAAGACATGATTATCTTCTTACAATCTATCTCTCACTTTGCCACTATATCAATTCATATTTTGATCATTTGGTAAAATAAAAACTCTCTCAAAATATTGATTTGGTCTACATCCGTATATCCATACATGCTGAGATCGACAAGAAAAGTAAGAGTCGATTGGGACAACGTAAATTAAACCTTGTTTAGAGAGAGTTGGCGAACTAAAAAAATGATATTTATGGTCGGTTTTGTGTTCCATTTAGAAAAAAATAGCAACTAAGCAATCGGGTCGGAGGTGGAATCGAAACATAAATATTACAATAAACCATAACGTGCATGGATTGAATTTGATTATCATTTCATGATCCCTTACGAAAACTTCATGAAAATACACGAATGATCATTCTGCAGAAACAAATTAAAACCCAGAATTTTAAGGATTTGGATCATTATTGTCCTAATATTATCACAAGGGACTGGAAAGAAACTGTGCATATATAGAACATTAATTAGAACTCCAAAGTCCGTACACACACAGATATATATATATATACAACCTAGCTATGCGTATGAGAATGATTACAAGAAACTCAAACTAAATTAAATTCGCCCCCTCAAAAAAATTTGTGGGCACCCCTTAAAAATCAAATCTTTACCCTTTTACGAGCATGATTCTCGATCGAAGGCTCAGTCTGTTTGTATATATCAGAAATTGATCTAAACCTTGTCTTTCTTCGGGGCAAAGCTTCGGTATCCAAACCCTTTTCTTCTGCACTTTTTTCTTCTTTTTTTCGCAGATAATCGAACCAGAAGAAACCAAAATCGTCGGAGGAATAGGTTCTGAGACTGATTAACTGCAAAACGGCTTCCATTTCCGGCTTTGTGAGGCTCAATTCCATCTGGGTTCTCTCTATTTATTCGGTTCCCGTGTATCATCCATCATATATAGAAGGTGTTTGAGGGGTAAAAATGGAAACATTGAGGGCTGAGAATTTCTGGCCAATGAGGAACGAAAGATTTGCTTGGTTGGGCGTCGTAGTGACTCGGTAGATTATGGTTTTCGAGGGTGTTAAGGTAATTTAACACGGCGTAAACACAAAGTTCCCCTTTCACCGCCTTAAGGGTTATTTTATAAATAATATAAATAAAATTTATAGATCAATACCTCTCCTAGTAGGATTCGAAGTATATTATAAAATTATTATTACACAAAATTCATGCAAATTGTTGATGCGGGAGATATATATTTGATTTGATTTCACTCGACTCATAAAAATATTATTTTTATATAAAAGTATTAATTTTCATTATAAATATACACTAAATTGACATATTTCATACATATAAATATGTATGTCTGTCTCATAATATATTTGCTATTATTATTATTATTATTATTATTATTATTATTATTAATGTGTATATGAAGACAACATAATAAAAGAGAATAAACTTATCTTATTTATTATATCGCAATATATCTCGTAAATGTAAATTTTTATACAGGGTATCGACAAAAATTAAATTTTATGCCCCAATAAAAGACAAAATAATCTTTTTTATTTTTTATATAGGAAAAAAAACGAGCAAACTAACAACGTTGGCTCATGGGAAATGGAACATGGACATGGATGAACACGGTATAACAAATAAACCATTTTTGGATAAACATATATTATATAAATTAGGAAATATTATATTTACATTTTTTTAAGGAAAATATTATATATACATAAACACTTTAATATACCTGTTGAACATATTTTGATTGTATTTGAATTTAAAATAATATTTGAATAAATAAGTTAACAAATTCAAGAATTTGAAATCCATCGTAATAATTCAAAAATAACTAATAAAGATTTAAAATTCTTTATAAAATAGAGTTACCAAAATAAACCAAATGATTTGATGTAACCTATATTTCTTTTTGTTTAATTGGTCTATATATCTAAAGTTAGAAATCTAAATTTCCAATGATCGAACTCAGTTTATCCCTCATTGCCCCGAGTGTTTCACTTCTAGAAGGAAATCTAAATTAAAAATAAATAAAGTAATAAAATCACAGTACCAGATACTAGAGATCCTTCATTCCTTCTCCACCTTTTTTCAAATAACTGGCATTAATATAGCCGTGATATAAATACAACGCAACTGATCAAGAAAAAACTCCATTTGGGATGGATAATGTTCATCACCGGTATGTTCATTTCTATTTCCGTCAGAGATTGATACATAGATACCTCCGATCACACGGTACCCGCCAATTTTATCATGCATGCACTTATAAAACTCCTGTAAACGGGACCTAGTCTCCAGCCACCAACTCTACATGATGCTCGGCCCCTGTAGTCACGGTGAACCTGAGAAGAAGAATCGACTGGAGAAAGATCAACTTTAATGTTCTTGGTAAATAATTGCAACATAAATGAGTGTAACAGAGAGCTCAAACTTAACCAAAGTAGAAGTGCATGTCTCACTACTAAAGATCTTTGTGGGCACACGTAGAGCAAGGAAATATCGCCAAGAAAAAAAAAATTGTAGTCTAACAAAAAACTGTGGTCACATAATATGAACAGTATATTTGATTGTAACAGTAAATACAGAATTTAATCAGGTGATATAATAAATAAAGAACAGAACATGATTCATAGAGGAGAGCATATCTGGTTTGAGAAGAAACAAGTAGTAAGCTGTTAGGATCATTAATGCACTAATATAATTAAAAATAAAATGAAAGGTTGATACAATCCTTGTGCAAAAGGATTGATCCCTGAGACTAAGCTCTTCTGAAATGAGAAAACCCTTCCCCTTTGCCCCTGGCCAAGCTCATATGTCCCCAAAACAGAATTAGAGATGATACCAATTATTATTCATCCCAGAGACTAAGCTCTTCTGAAATGAGAAAACACTTCCCCTTTGCCCCTGGCCAAGCTCATATGTCCCCAAAACAGAATGAGAGAATGATACCAAATAATATTCATCCTTTCACATTTTATTCCCTTCTCCTCAAGTGTGTGTTTCTACAATGAATGTCTATGCTATTATTGTGCCTGGACTTGAGCGCAGAATATAGAGAGCAAGTTCTGAGCTCACATGTATGCTTTGACAAAGTAAACAAGAAATTATAGAACGGAAAATTCGAATAAAATATCTCACCAGAATCCGAGGATGACCACAAACACGGCAATGGGGCAGAACCATGCTATCATGTTCATTCCTTACAAATGAGGATGGAATAGAAATAATATCTGTTAAAAGGAAGAAAACATATTCAAATGTATGCAGACAGTAATTCTTAAGAAATAAGTGGATGGCAGGATAAAAGAAAATTAGAGACTCAAGACAAACTCACAGCACTATATGCTACTGATGCATTCAGGAAAAATGAACCAAGATGTTTAGCACCGAGATATAGAAAACAAGTTCAATCCATGTAACTCCACCAACTGCAGTAAGATGAGACCTATTATAAATTCAAGAACAAGACAAAAATCTGGTAGAACGAGGATTCAAATCGATTCATTTGCATAAAAGAACAAAACCAAATATACAGAATAGGATCAATCCAAGTCACTTGGATACCACTCGTGAACAAGATAAAGATAGATAATACTTTTGTGTTATGTCCCACTTACAAAAGCATATAAATTACAACAAAAAGCGAAGTAAAAAACCACAAGTCAACGAACAGTAATTATGGTTACACTGTTTTTCGAGTAACATCTTTATCACTAAAACAACTGAGATCGATGCATAGAAAACACGATAAAGTAGAAGCTACAGTCACAAGTTTTTCCTTCTATATTAATCTGATTTTCTCTCCTAAATATGTTTTCAATTATTGAAACAGAATAATCCAAGTCACTTCGATACCACTCATGAACAAGATAAAGATAGATAATGCTTTTGTGTTATATCCCACTTACAAAAGCATATAAATTACAACAAAAAGTGAAGTAAAAAACAATAAGTCAACGAACAGTAATTATGGTCACACTGTTTTCCGAGTACCGTCTTTATCACTAGAACAACTGAGATCGATGCATAGAAAACATGATAAAGTAGAAGCTACAGTCACAAGTTTTTCCTTCTATATTAATCTGATTTTCTCTCCTAATATGTATTCAATTATTGAAACAGAATATTGTAGCCCGTGGTACGAATAGAGTTACTCCTTGACAATAAAACAAGCCTGTGTGCCGAATAAACTACTCCAATGACGATAGAAAAGATTCAAGGCATGACAAGGACATGGCTGTCGTCAATTTTAAAGTGAGTAGCATTTATGTCACAGTATTCTCTTCACATTTCTTTCAATGAACACATTTTCCTTTAGTTACTCCCATTTTGTTCTAGCCCACAGACCAATTTGTTTGATCGTAAAGGACTATGGATGGCAGCAGGACAAATATGGATCGGCATAAACATGGAGTACAAGATTACACAGATTAGACAGATAACATGAATATGGTGATACTTTCGTAAAAAAAGAAAAAGAAAAAAAGGCAATAACCTCTACTTGGGCCACCAACAAACAGATTGAACACTTTTTTCCTTCAATAAAGCGATCTGATTGAATGGCATCATAAGTTGTAAAGCCCAAATCAAACACCAAGCAAGATACCATTTTGAGCTAAACAGCCACTGGAATATTCATGTTACTCATCAAATGTGTGGTTTTTTCTAATGATGATAAACCTGTATTCGCATTGTTTGATGCGGATAGCTCTATTTCATTGGCTTCACTCGCCATACCAGCCTTTCTGAGGCAAGATGTCAAAGAACTCATGGTAATATTGTCCGGTGCACAACCCACTGACAACATCTTTTTATATATGTCTATAGCTTCAAACGTTCTCCCTTTCATACAATGCCCCAGAATAAGAATGGTAAACGTCATCTTATCATGAACGCACCCCTTTGCCTCCATTTCTGCAACAATGGCATTCGCCTCATCTAGGTTGCCAGCTTTACAAAACCCATCAATCACGGGGTTATAAATAAACGGTGAGGGAATAATGTCTTTTCTAAAGTTCATCTGTCTTAATAAATCACGAGATTCGTTTAATCTATTTGCCTTACACAGAGCATTAATTTGAATGGAAAATGTATATGCGTTAGGAGACACCTGACGCTTATTCATCTCATCCCAGAGCTTCATGCTTTTGTCTAAATCTCCAGTCCTACAATGACTATCAATAATAGAGGTGAACGTCACAACATCAGGTTTAAGGCCACCATTGAGCATCCTTTCATACATCATTAATGCAGAGTCTGAATCACCCTTTTTGCTAAAACCATCAATAATAATATTAAACGTGAACAAGTTTGGTCTAGTACCACGCTGAATCATCTCATCAAAAAGAGTTACAGCTTTCTCCATGCTACCTGATTTGCAATAGCCAGATATAACTGATGTGTAAGTCACGACGTCCGGTGAAAACTCCCGATGTAATTCAACTTCTCTCAGTAGCAACTGAGCTCTGTCAACATTACCAACTCTACACAACCCATTAACGAGGGTATTATAAGTAATAAGGTCCGGGAGACAACCAAAACTTTCCATGGCACTAAAAAATTCAAATGCGTCCTCGACTTTCCCAACTCGGCACAATCCTCGCATTACTATGTTAAAACTACAAGTGTCAGGGCAAAAGCTCTGTAACCTCAATATATGACCTTTGAAGAAACTAACTGCCTCGTCTAACCGATTTTTACCTACTAACAAGCTCAAAAAATTGTTATATACAAAGGAGCTAACTATTTCCCCTTTCTCACTACAAGATTCAGCTTTTGCGATCAAAATTTCTTCTGCAATCTTAAATCTCCCAGCATTCGTGAAGGACGAAACTAAAAAATCCAAAGTTGAGTTTTGGGGAAAAAATCCATCAGTTTTCATGTACCCATACACTAATTTAGCGGAATCATGAAGACCCATGTGACAAAGTGACCTCAAAAGCAAATCAAAACTGGATTCCGAATGAATGATATTCAGGTTAATCCTCAAATACTGAAAAAATCTAAATGCCGAACCTGGGTCTTTCAGTCCATAGCTTAAATGATGAATTACGCCAAGAGCTATGAGCGGATTCAAATTTTTGCGAAAATAATCACAGTCAAAAACAGAAAGGGACTGAGAGTGGTTAACCAAAATAGTGCATACAACTTTAGTAAACCAGATAGTTGACGCAGCAGCGTAGGATGGCTCTATGGAGGAGTGACCGTGGAACAAAACCGTGGATACAACCTTGGGAATGAAAACCCTTTGAGCCAAAAATTGCATTATTATCATTCAATGCAGGGATCGTTGACACAAGCAGCAACGAATCCACGGCTCTCTTCTTCATTCCACTCTCATTTTGTGTGGATGAAATGCAAAGATTAAGTTAATTATAAAAGTTTAAGCAACACTGAAATCCCTTTCAGCCGAACTTATCAATCATAACGAGGATCGTCGATACAAGTAGCAAAAAAACAACTATACTCTGGTGCATTCCATTCTCTTGTGCAGGCTGGGAAGATTTTAGTGTTCGAGAAAGAAGTGTATCTGACAAGGAATCGATGCAGCTGGATTATAAGTAAATCTCGATGGATTCGAGTATTGGCGACCAGAATTACTGATTAGGGTTGAAAGGGGCGCCCGGCTGGAGTACCCCAAATACGAAAATCTGGGTCTTTGGTTTCGAGGTTTATTGAACAAAGCCATAGGGAAGGGGTAAACTAGGAATACACCTCCACACAAATATAGTTCACTTTTTTATTTAATTGTTTCTAATTTTATTTTGGTTATATATATATATATATATATATATATATATATATATATATATATATATATATATATGATTATTTTGATTTTCGAACTTTGTTAAAAATATTATTTCAGTAGTATTATAAATTATTTGATTTTTTAAACTTTGATAAATATATATTTTTTATATACGAATTTAATTTTTTTTTAGAATTTAAAATATATTACTTACGATATTATATTATTAATATAACAATGTTCTGGTCTGATCGTCCAGCCGATTGAACCAATCTGTTCATTAAACACCTATTTTAAGATAAGTAGATTCAATCCCCGACCTCTTTTAAAAAAATATTGATATTTATATAATTAGTTCTTAGAAACATCGATGTCTATATGATATATAGTTCTTTTTACATTAATCTAACTATCATTATTTGATAATCGTAACAATTTAAATATTTGAAATAAAAATATTAACTAAAGAAAGATTAATAACTGCATTATTATTTTTTATAATAACATTAAGCTAAGAACATCTATTGAAGGATATCTCATCCAAAAGTTTTATATTTTGTATTTTATTATTATTAGTTAATTTTTTTTAAAAAATAAACATATACATTAATCAATTTCCCTGTGCAGAAAACCAATTTTGCGAGAGATGAAAAAAAAAAGAATTCTTTAGTAATTTCTGAGAATATTTAATATTCACAATATAAAAAAAATTGTTAATGGGATAAAAGTTTATAAAGAAATACTAAATAAATAAAAAGACAAAAACGATGAATATTTTTTCAAAGTACAAAAACCACAAGCTAAATATCTCTGTTGGCTCATCGGTTGACATGTCGTCAAGGCTCAGTAGCCTTGCCCAAGGCCTCGAGACCTTCTGTGTGAAACTTTATAATTTTTCGAAAGACGTCCCTCATCTGGCGTTGCAACGGATCCAATCCGTTCTTACAAGCTTCGCATACTAACAATAATTCGCACCCGTTTGCTCTGACTTCTTCTTTCACTTCCTCTGATAAAGGGAATTGAGCAGAATCCACCAAGATGGTGATCTGATGCACGTTCTTTTCGATTTGATGTATTTCCTTTAGCAAACCATTTGAGCTGCGACGATCCTTTTTCTTTGATTCGTCCATGATTCGACTATGAAGCAAGAGAAATGGTGTGCTCCATGGAAAATTACGAGGGATTGTGAAATGAATCTGCACGCCTCGGTCTTGACAAGGGATTGCCAAAACAAGGACCCATAAGACGAACATTAGAATAAAACTCATCGTAAAGAAAAGTGTGGCCAGACCATCTGTAGCTTCTATTTCATTTCCACGAGGAGGGATTAAGTTGTTTGCGATTAACTGGAGTTGTTTTGAGGCTGACCAATTATGAGGTACACTCCAAGATAGAGATCGTGTGTGCCTCGATGAACGGTGATGATGACTATCCTTACCCTTACGTCCAAAAGATCTGTTCCGGTGAGAAAATATAGAACCTGTATCCTTTTCGTCTATCATCACGAGTGCCAAATCCATCAAGGCTTTTCTTGCTCGCCGAAAATGGGCTTCACCTAAAATCCTCTGTCGGGTATCCAGAGCACATAAAACAATCTCCAAATGTTTCTGCCATATTCGAATCTTCTCAATACCATCACGAGATGCATTGAAAATATCGAGTGCTTTGATCGCCCTGTCAAAGAATTCAGTAGCAAGCCTATCTGCTGGTGGCTTTAAGAGATGCCCTCTATTGTTCGACAATACGACTTGAAAATGATCCTGGCAGCTAGAAAAGACATCTAAAAGCTTGCATATCCATGAAATAGAAAGAAGTTCATTAGCATCAACCACTGAAATATCGTGAAACCGGGTAAAAACTTGCCTTTGAAATGTATCAAGATTTTGAGCACAGGAATCATGGTTCATTTCTGAATGAACCTGTTCACTTCCAATAGTCAAAATTGGACGGCGAAACGAGGCAAAAGGCATAGGGGAGCCATGATTGTTTGAAGAAGGCATTCTTCAAACTATAAGAAGGCCTAAATGCCCTGTGGGAAACGAGCCAAAAGATCAGCCAAAACTCAAAGGAAAATCAGTCGCACATGCTCTCGGAATAATATCCAAGCAGAAATGTTGCATGTGACTGCTCTATAAAATTCCAATATCAAACCCTGTAGATTCCAACTTATAATTTCATCATTCTTCCGAAAACCAAATTACATAAACTTATATTTCATCCATTAGAATCAACAAGACCGCTTCTTCTTTTTTCCGCCAGATCAAAAGATTTCGAACAAACCAAACTTTAAAAGGCAGACTAAGGAATTAATTCCAGAGGCAACTTAATGCATTTTTTCAAACTACACTTACATTTTAGAAAATTATAAGCAATAAACTTGATTTCGTCCGTCGGGCTATACCAAAATCATGGCACACAGTATATCACAAGCATCAGACTTTTCAAAAACAAAATCGAGAACATCTACAGAAATTGAACACAAGAAAACAAAATAAATTATATAACACAATCTAAGACATATTTCACAACCTAAAACAAAACCTTTAAAAGAACGATTTACTCGATACAATCATATCAATGAATCAATTAAAAAAAACTCCAAAATCCCTGAATTTTTTGTTTTAAAAACTACATAGCTCAATCCAAGACATATTTCAAAACGCAAGCAACCCAGTTCAATCAGATCAATGCTTAAATGGAAAAACCTCAAAATCCGTGAAATTTCAAACAAAATAATGAATGCCCAGATCGAGAATCGTCGCAATATCAGATCTAAAGAACAATAACAAGAAAATTCCTATAAATCATGCTTCAAGGCCCAACGAAAAGCATACTTCAAGAAATCAACAAGTGTGTCAAATTTTTTTTATAAAATAAATCATACCTTAATCGGTTGCTTGTGCATGATTCCTACATGGAAAAATGGAAGTTGAAAATGGTGAATTATAATCCTCTGGAGAACAGGTCCGAAACCGGAATCCCCCACGGATAAAAGTTTATGGCTTCCGAGATGAAACGCTTAAATTAATAATAACTCTACAGATGTATGCAAACATTTCCAATATTACCAATATTTAATATATTTTATTAATAATACAAATACGTCTTAAATTTAATTTACCTACATATAACATTGACCTTAAAAATTGATAAATTTTAAATTTATAGATGATTGAATGGAAAAAAAAAAATTGAAGTAAATTACAAATCTAACTCCAAAAAAATTATGCAATTTCAAAATTTCAACAATTATGAATTTAAGTTCGATGAAAGATTAATATCATATTTCATCCAAATATGTTGATTTCTTATACTTATATAATATAATATTCATTTGTTTGCAGCGTTTTCGAGCCCGTATTATAAATTATTGAATTATAAAATCCTATTGTTTTAATTATATGCATTTGTTTGAGGTTTCATTCGTATGTTAAAATTTTATAAAATCTTTGAAAATATAATTAAAGAACCAAGATTCTCGAATATACCATGCACGTAAACTACCTTCATCAAGCACAAAATCGATTAGTAAATTAACAATATGAAGATTTGCTGGTTCGATCCAAGACTCCAAATAAATAAAGCAAATCAAGATCGCACATGCTTCGAAACAAAATGAATATCGACACGAACAAAGGAAAAAACATCAAACATAAGTGTTGGAAAATTTTGCAACCGCTGAACTCATGATTATATATAATCAAACAAGAATCGAAATATTACCTTCTTGGAGCGTATTTGATCAAACCTTCAACGTTGATTTTCTCTAAGAGACTATCGGTTGCAGTCAATTTATACCCAACATTCACTAAAAATCTTATTTGAATCATGATCAATAATATGATTTCCTTCTTCCCGCGCCTACGATGAACTTTGGTTAATTCAAACAACGATTAACACGTAAATATTGGGTACAAATTGACCACAAACGATGGCCTGAATCTTTCTTTTCCGGTGGCTTACCGCTTACAGACTTATGAAGTAAGGCGAGCCGAGGCTCACCAACTCGGGATGGCAGTAGCACAAAGGAAGGGAAGGAGAAGGGAAAGGAAGAAGTTAAAAGTTTGAAAATAAACAAGAAAGGTTCGCCATAATTTCTTATAGAAAGCGTCGTATAATTTTGAGAATAGATAGAATCAAAATTCATTGATTTTAAATTATTTGACTTGTATGGATAGAAACAAATCTATTTCCAAAACAAATTAGAGTGGGTCTCATGTGAGACCGTCTCACGGATCTTAGTATGTGAGACGGGTCAACCCTACCCATATTCACAATAAAAAGTAATACTCTTAGCATAAAAATTAATATTTTTTCATGGATGACCCAAATAAGAGATCCGTCTCACAAATACGATCCGTGAGACCGTCTCACACAAGTTTTTGCCAACAAATTATGCAATTTTAAAATTTCAATAGTAAAAGCATATCTAAAATGTGATTTGAACTCATTTATCTTCTGATTTGAATGTGTACGTAATTGAGAAAGGATTTTAATTTGTGATACATATTCAGTTATGAATCAAATCTTTAGATAGTTCCCATTTATCTAAAATTGCACGGGATTTTCTTTTGAATTTCTTTAGCTTGGATTTTGTACTAGAATTCCATAAAGAGATTTAAATAATTAAATTAAGTAATGAAATTTAATCTCTTATCATACTTTTTATTGCATTATTTATTTATTTATTTATTTTATTCACATTATTATATTTTCTATTCATAAATCTATAAATGATCATTTTTGCCTCATCCATCATCCGTGAAGGGCGAAACTAAAAAGGCAAAAACTTGTGTGAGACGGTTTCACGGGTCATATTTGTGAGACGGATCTCTTATTTGGATCATCCACTGAAAAGTATTATTTTTTATGCTAAGAGTATTACTTTTTATTGTAAATATGGGTAGGGTTGACCCGTCTCACAGATTAAGATCCGTGAGACGGTCTCACATGAGACCTACTCAACTAAAAAATCCAAATTAGTTGAGTTGTGGGGAAAAAAATCCATCAGTTTCCATGTACCCATACAACATTTGATTTTAAACTTTGCTAAAAATATTATTTCAGTAGTATTATAAATTATTTGATTTTTTTTAAATTTTGATGAATATATATTTTTTATATTTTAAATATTTTAAAATTTAAAATATACCATTTACTATAAATATAATATAACAATGATTGAACCGCCATTTTAAATTACACAAAAACTCCTGTAAGACGGTTTCACGGGTCAATTTTGTGAAACAAATATTCTATATGGGTCACCCACGAAAATATATTAATTTTATGCCAAATATATTAATTTTTATTGTAAATATAGACATGATTGATCCGTCTCATAAATAAATATCCGCGAGAACGTTTTATAAAAGACCTAATCTTTAAGTTAAATCGATTCAATCACCTATTTGTTTTTAAAAAATGAGTAGGTCTCATGTGAGATCGTCTCACGGATATCAATCTGTGAGACGGGTCAACCCTACTCATATTCACCACAAAAAGTAGTACTCTTAGCATAAAAAGCAATAATATTACATTGATTACCCAAATAAAGATCCGTCTCACAAAATTTGACCCGTGAGACCGTCTCACACAAGTTTTTGCCTTAAAGAATATAGTTGTCTATATAATAAACAGTTTTAAAAACATCGATGTCTAATTAATAGATAGTTCTTTTATCATCTCACACAAGTTTTTGCCTTAAAAAATATAGTTGTCTATATAATAAACAGTTTTAAAAACATCGATGTCTAATTAATAGATAGTTCTTTTATCACTGAATCAAATTGTCTTTATTAGATAACCGTAAAAATTTAAATAATTGAAATAAAAATATTATTAAAGAAAGATTAATAGCTGCATTATATATTATTTTTTATAATAACATTAAGCTAATAACGTCTATTGAAGGATATCTCATCCAAAAGTTTTATATTTTGTATTTTATTAGTCGATTTTTTTTTTTTTTAAAATAAACATATACATTAATCAATTTCCCAGTGCAATAAACTAATTTTGCGACAGATGGGGCAAAAAAAAAAGAAAATAATTCTTTAATAGTTTATGAGAATATTGAACATTCATAATATACAAGAAACTGTTATTGGGATAAAAGTTTATTAAAAAAAACAAAAAAAAAACAAAACAAAACAAAAACGATGAATATTTTTTCAAAATACAACAACCAGCAGCAAAATATATCTCTGTTGGCTCATCAGTAGCCTTGCCAAAGGCCTCGAGACCTTCTGTGTGACACTTTATAATCTTTCGAAAGACGTCCCTCATCTGGCGTTGCAACGGATCCAATTCGTTCTTACAAGCTTCGCATACTAACTATAATTAATTCAAGAAGATAATCTTTCGATCCTTGTTTGATTATATAAGCATTTGTTTGTGGTTTATCATATGTTAAAGTTTTATAAAATCTTTGAATGTATAATTAAAGAATCAAGATTTCAGAAAATAACATGTACGTAAACTACACAAAATCAATTAGTAAATTAACAATATGAAGATTTGCAGGTTCGATCCAAGACTCCAAATAAATAAAGCAAATCAAGATCGCACATGCTTTGAAACAAAACGAATATCGATACGAACAAAGGAAACATCATCAAACATAAGTGTTGGAAAATTTTGCAACCGCTGAACTCATGATTATATATAATCAAACAAGAATCGAAATATTACCTTCTTGGAGCGTATTTGATCAAACCTTCAACTTTGATTTTCTCTAAGAGACTATCAGTTGCAGTCAATTTATACCCGATATTCACTAAAAATCTTATTTGAATCATGATCAATAATAGGATTTCCTTCTTCCCGCGCCCACGATTAACTTTGGTTAATTCAAACAACGATTAAACAGGTCAATATTGGGTATAGATTGACCACAAAGGACGGCCTGAATCTTTTCATCTTCTTGAACAGCAAGAAAGGAAAGAGGAAGAGGTCTTTCTTGTTTGTCCTCGTCAACCAATTTTCGTCAAGCTTCTATTTTTCTCTTTAAAAACCCTCGTTTCTCCCCATGTATTGGGGTGTTTTTAAATAATTAAATCTAATAATTAAATTAATAATGAAATTTAATCTCTTATTATACTATTTTATTGCATTATTTATTTATGTTATTCACTTTTATTATATTTTCCACACAATAAATGTAATTTTTTAAAAAAAGTAGTTAATTGAACTAATCAGATTAGTTGTCAATTATGGTTAAATGATTAAAATATATATTAAATTTTAAATTATTATTTTTGAATCTACATTGATTTATTTAAATAATTTTATTTAATTTTAGAAATATATTATATATTCAAATGTCATAACTATATATAGTTTATATATTACTACAAGAAATATGCTATATATATTATTTTCTATATTATATTATAAAGATTAATTGCCTTTGGTCTCCAATATCATATCGAAATTTATATCCCTAAATACAAAATAGAAACAAAAATAGAAACTCAAGAATTAACTTTAATCAAACAAAAAAAAAATTTAATATAATCACGTTTCACATAAAATTCACTAAATGTATAATTATATTTTATATTCAAATTTAATCCATGTATATCTGTATCCAAACCTTGTGAAACCGGACTCCAAGAGCGGAGAAAAAATCGAGATCAAGAAGAAGGTTACAATTGTGAGCAGAAGGGAATTCAAGCGACCCAAATATTATACAATTGTTGTAACCAGTTTTACCATTCATCAAACACAAAATCAATCAGTAAATTAAAAATGTGAAGATTTGCAGGTTCGATCCAAGACTCCAAATAAATAAAGCAAATCAAGGTAAACCAATTTTGCGAGAGATGGGAAAAAAAAAGGAAAAGAATTCTTTAATAGTTTATAAGAATATTGAACATTCACAATATAAAAAGAAACTGTTAATGGAATAAAAGTTTATAAAAAAAATAAATAAAAAACAAAAACGATGAATATTTTTTCAAAGTAGAGAAACCTACAACAAAATATATCTCTGTTGGCTCATCAGTAGCCTTGCCCAAGGCCTCGAGACCTTCTGTCTGACACTTTCCATATTTCAAATTCATATATATATATATATATATATATATATATGAATCAAAATGTTTGATGAGAGGGTAACATAATGAGATCATCAAGATCAAGGTCGAAGACGAGTTCTAGAAAAATCATATAAGTAAATATATTCAAAGAATCAAGATTCAAGAAAATATCATTTACCTAAACTACACAAAATCAATCAGTAACTTAACAACGTGAGGATTTTCAGGTTCGATCCAAGACTCCCAATAAATAAAGCAAATCAAGATCGTACATGCATCAAATATCGACACCAACAAAGAAAACAACATCAAAACGTAAGTGTTGGAAAATCTTGCAACCGTTTAACTGATTATATATAATCAAACAAGGATCGAAAGATTACCTTCTTGAAGCGTCTTCGATCAAACATCTAAGAGACTATCAGTTGCAGTCAATCTGTACCCGATATTAACTAAAAATCTTATTTGAATTATGATCAATAATAGAATTTCTTTCTTCCCGCGCCCACGATTAACTTTGGTTAATTCAAACAACGATTGAACACGTTAATATTGGTTATAGATTGAGCACAAACGACGGCCTGAAAATCTTCGTATTCCGGTGGCTTACAGACTTACGAAGTAAGTGGAGCCTCGTCGCCACCAACAAGGGATGGCCGTAGAACAAAGGAAGGGAAGGAAAGGGAGAAAGGAAAGGAAAAAAGTCAAAACTTTGAAAATAAAAAGAAAGGTTCGCATCGGATAATTTTCAGAATGAGTGAGTCTCATGTGAGACCGTCTCACGGATCATAATCTGTGAGACGGGTCAACCCTACCCATATTCACAATAAAAAGTAATACTCTTAGCATAAAAAGTGATACTTTTGCATGGGTGACCCAAATAAGAGATCCGTCTCACAAAAAAGATCCGTGAGACCGTCTCACACAAGTTTTTGCCTTTCAGGATTGATAGAAAAATTCATTGATTTTAAATTATTTGACTTGTTTGGATAGAAAAATGAGTGAGTCTCGTGTGAGACCGTCTCACGGATAATAATTTGTGAGACGGATCAACCCTACCCATATTCACAATAAAAAGTAATACTCTTAGCATAAAAAGGAGAGTGAGTCTCATGTGAGACCGTCTCACGGGTCATAATCCGTGAGACGGGTCAACCCTACCCATATTCACAATAAAAAGTAATACTCTGAGCATAAAAAGTAATACTTTTTCATGGGTGACCCAAATAAGAGATCCGTCTCACAAATATGGCCCGTGAGACCGTCTCACACAAGTTTTTGCCTAAAAAGTAATACTTTTTCATGGGTGATCCAAATAAGAGATCCGTCTCACAAATACGACCCGTGAGACCGTCTCACACAAGTTTTTGCCTAGAAAAATTGAAGTGAATCACAAATCTATTTCCAAAAAAAAAAAAAATTATGCAATTTTAAAATTTAAATAGTAAAAGCATATATAAAATGTGATTTAATCTGACATATCTTCTTATTTGAATGTGTACGTAATCGGGAAAGTAAATATAATGAAATTTGTGATACAGATTCAGTTATGAATCAAATCTTTTTATCTAAAATTGCACGGGATTTTCTTTGGAATTTTCTTTAGCTTGGATTCTGTACTATAAATATTCCATAAAGATCGAGTTTTGGTATTTTTTTCTTCAAGAAAATTAAATTTTCAAAGGATGGAGATATCTATCGAGGAGGTTAATTAAAGGGACGTGCAAATATTATATATCACTAGCAAAAAATGGAATCATAAACCAATTATATCAAAGGTCCAGAAATTTTCCAAAAATATTATATATCATTCGTTTTAAATAATATAATATTTCATTCAAGAAAATTTTTATATTTTGTATTTTATTAGTCTATTGAAGGATATCTCATCCAAAAGTTTTATCTTTTGTATTTTATTAGTCAATTTTTTTTTAAAAAAATAAACATGATATACATTAATCAAATTTCCTAAACCGATTTTGGAAGAGATCGATAAAAAAAGAAGAAAAGAATTGTTAATAGTTTTTGAGAGTATTGAACATTCACAATAAAAAAGAAACTGATAATGTGATAAAAGTTTATAAAAAATATATTAAAGAAATAAAAAACGTTCAATATTTTTTCAAAGTACAGAAATCAGCAGCTAAATATATCTTTGTTGGCTGATCAGTTGACATGCCCCCAAGGCCTCGAGACCTTCTGTGTGAAACTTTATAATTTTTCGAAAGACGTCCCTCATCTGGCGTTGCAACGGATCCAATCCGTTCTTACAAGCTTCGCATACTAACAATAATTCGCACCCGTTTGCTCTGACATCTTCTTTCACTTCCTCTGATAAAGGGAATTGAGCAGAATCCAGCAAGGTGGTGATCTGATGCACGTTCTTTTCGATTTGATGTATTTCCTTCAGCAAACCATTTGAGCTGCGACGATCCCTTTTCTTTGATTCTTCCACGATTCGACTATGAAGCAAGAGAGGATTGGACGGAGCTTGAAGGAGTTTAGGATCCCGTCGAATAGCGTTTGAGATCAGCAATTAAGTCGAAAGAGTGTTTTCTAGTCCTATCCGGTATGAGATCAAGATCAAGGTCGAAGACGAATTAAAATCCTATCGTTTGTTTTTAAAGTTTTATAAAATCTTTGAATGAATAATTAAAGAATCGAGATTCCAGAAAATACCATCCATCCAGCACAAAATCAATCAGTAAATTAAAAATGTGAAGACCTGCAGGTTCGATCCAAGAATCCAAATAAATAAAGCAAATCAAGATCGCATATGCATCGAAACAAAACGAATATCGACACAAACAAATTAAAGAAACGACATCAAACGTAAGTGTTGGAAAATCTTGCAACCGCTGAACTGATTATATATATATATATAATCAAACAAGAATCGAAAGATTACTTTCTTGAAGCATCTTTGATCAAACCTCTAAGAGACTATCAGTTGCAGTCAATCTATACACGATATTCACTAAAAATCTTGTTTGAATTATGATCAATAATAAGATTTCCTTCTTTCCGCGCACACGATTAACTTTGGTTAATTCAAACAACGATTAAACATGTCAATATTAGGTATAGATTGACCACAAACGACGGCCTGAATCTTCGTTTTCCGGTGGCGTACAGCTCGTCGCCACCAACAAGGGATGGCCGTAGTTTGTGGTCATCCAAATTAAAGTTTTAAATATTCAGAATTATAATACCAATATTACTATTATTTTACTAAAAATACAACCACGTCTTAAATTTAATTTATATATTTTAATTACTTATACATAACCTTTACTTTAAACATTCATTGATTTTAAATTATTTGACTTGCTTGGATGGAAAATTTGAAGTGAATTACAAATCTATATCCAAAAATATTATTCAAATTTAAATTTTCAATAGTAAAAGCATATCTAAAATGTGATTTAATCTGATTTATCTTCTGATTATACTTGATCATATAATGTCATGTTATATCAAGAAATATGAAAATCTATATAATCTACCAAAGATTCTAAAGGATTAGGAGACATGGGAGCTTTCTAGTTCCCATAAATTAAATAATCTTTTTCATGCAACGTACCATAAAAAGATTATAAATATAAATATCACATATTAATTGATAATGAGCATTGATTTTTTTTTTTTAGATTTTTGGGAAAATATTACTCTTTTTATTTGTTTTTAAAAATAATATATATATAAATTAAAGAGCTATCTGTACACATAAAAAAACAATTTTTTTTATTTAACCTATTATTTATGCCCAAACTCTTTTTACCTATGTTCATAAATCTATAAATGATCATTTTTGCACACATTTTATCAATTAATTACGTTAGATATTAATGATTTATTGTTATTATTTTTTTTTTCTAATTAAACATTTGCAGATACAATCTCATTAGCTTAACTGTTAATGATGATTATTAATAGGAAAAAGTGATATACTTAATTATGTATTTTTATTTATTTCAGTTATAAGAATTTGATGATGTTGGAATCATAAACCAATTATATCGAGAAATTTTCCAAAAATATTATATATCATTTGTTTTAAATAATATAATACTTCATTCAAGAATTTTTTTTAAAAAAATGCAGAGATAAAAAGGGCTAAATAACACAAATTTAATTAAATTCAAGAATGTCAAGAATCAAAATGCCGAACCTGGGTCTTTCAATCTATAGCTTAAATGATGAATTACGCCGAGAGCTACAACCTTAATTGGGAATGAAAACCCTTTGAGCCAAAAATTGCATTATTATCATTCAATGCAGGGATCATTGACACAAGCAGCAACGAATCCACGATGAAATGCAAAGATTAAGTTAATCATAAAAGTCCTATCCAACTTAATCATAAAAGTCCTATCCGGTATGAGATCAAGATCAAGTTCGAAGACGAATTCAAATCCTATCGTTTGTTTTTAAAGTTTTATAAAATCTTTGAATTAATAATTAAAGAATCAAGATTCCAGAAATACCATTCATCAAGCACACAATCAATCAGTAAATTAAAAATGTAAATATTTGTTGGTTCGATCCAAGACTCCAAATAAATAAAACAAATCAAGATCGCACATGCTTCGAAACAAAACTAATATCGACACGAACAAATTAAGGAAACAACATCATACATAAGTGTTGGAAGATCTTGCAACCGCTGAACTGATTATATATAATCAAACAAGAATCGAAAGATTACCTTCTTGAAGCGTGTTTGATCAAACCTCTAAAAGACTATCAATTGCAGTCAATCTATACCCGATATTCACTAAAAATCTTATTTGAATTATGATCAATATCCCACGATTTGAAATCTTTTTGCATGTGATCGATGGTGCCAACTTTGGTTAATTCAAACAACGATTAAACACGTAAATATCGCATATAGATTGACCACAAACGACGGCCTGAACTTCGTATTCCGGTGGCTTACAGACTTATGAAGTAAGCGAAGCCTCCTCGCTATTGACAAGCGATGGCCGTAGCACAAAGGAAGGGAAGGAGAAGGGAAAAGAAGAAGTCAAAACTTTGAAAATAAACAAGAAAGGTTTCGTATAGAAAGCATCGGATAAGAATTGATATGGCTTCGGATCTTTAATTTATGAAACACTTGAATTTATAGTAACTCAAATAATCCAAATTAAAGATTTAATTATTCAAAATTATACTACCAATATTACTAATATTTAATATTTTATTATGCTAGAATTCTAGAACGTATCAAGTGTGGTACTTACAGAGAGAATAAAACATATATTACTAATTAAAATTAATCTGATAAAAAAGGAAAAATTAAATAATACGACCCCGATACTTCAAAATGTGAAGAAAAAATTTGTTGTTTTTCTTTATTTTTGTTTATGTATATTTTAACGTATGTCACATGAGCCACATAAGAGAGTATCAGTGTCATATAAGTACTATCCGACGGATATAGTGGTTTCGAGCAAAAAAATGTCAAAATAAAAAATACAAGTTATTTAATGAAACCAAATTTTGACAAGTTACAAGAATAAACCTAAAATTGATCAATTTATAATACTGTTTGAAATTATTCTTTAAAATTTGAAGTATATGATTTGAGCCAATAAATGATACTATAATAAGAATAATTATATATTTTGAAAAGTGATTAATAAGGAACTATTTCTCATACAAAATTATACTTTTATGTAAACAACATATATCAAACAAGGCAAAAACTTGTCAGAGACGGTCTCACGGGTCGTATTTGTGAGACGGATCTCTTATTTGGGTCACCCATAAAAAAATATAATTTTTTATACTAAGAGTATTACTTTTTATTGTGAATATCGGTAGGGTTGACTCGTCTCACAGATTATGATCCGTGAGACGGTCTCACATGAGACTAACTCATCAAACAAATATCAATCTGAGTATATTATATTCATTGAATCTCAAAACAAAAAGTCCAATAAAATTTTGTTAGAGCATTATTATTAGGGCAAAAACTTGTGTAAGACGGTCTCATGGGTCACACTTGTGAGACAGATCTCTTATTTAGGTTATCAATGAAAACGTATAATTTTTTATGCTTAGAATATTACTTTTTATTGTGAATATGGTTAGGGTTGACCCGTCTCACATAAGACTCACTCTATTATTAGAGCTTGACCATATCTTATTTGGTTCACCCATGAAAAATATTATTTTTTATGTTGAGAATATTCTTTTTTATTGTGAATATCGGTAAATTTGACCCGTTTCACAGATAAAGATTCGTGAGACTGTCTCACAATAAACCTACTCTTAATTTAAAAACATATCGATGAAATAATCTTTATTTTTTCTACACTATTAATTGTCCCAACTTGAACTACATTTATCAAATATTCAAACTGAAACGTAGTCACCGATATTTCTTTTTCAAAAAAAGGGAATTTGCCATTATATTTTTTTATTCATATATATATATATATATATATATATATATATATATATATATATATATATATATATATATATATATATAAAATATATGCGAGATATATATACATGTATATATATCTCGCATCACACACACATATATATACGTCTGGAAGAAGCCATGCATCTTCGTTTCTTTTCATCTTCTTGAACAACAAGAAAGGAGAGAGGAAGAGGCCTTTCTTGTTTGTTCTCATCAACCAGTTTTCTTCTTTTCCCTCTAAAAACCCTCGTTTCTCCCCAGTAAAAACATAAAGATTTTGTGCTTACTCCACAATTTTGAAAAAAAAAGTAGATATAGGACGAAGATTACGCAAGAAGAAATGGAGTTCTGTATGAGGATTTCGAATTCAATACAAGAGATGAAGGCGACCCTGATGATGGTTTTGGTGCAAACCATATTTTCCGTTGTAAATATAGCATATAGATTGGCTACAAACGATGGCATGAATCTATCCATTCTGGTGGCTTACAGATTCATGTTCGGTGCCGCTTTCATTGCTCCTATCGCATTTTTTGCTGAAAGGTTTGCATTATATGTGTTGTAGCGCCTGGGATTTTAATTTGTATACAGATTCGGTTATGACTCAAATCTTTGGATACTTCCCATTTATCTAAAATTACACGGGATTTTCTTTTCAATCTTTATGCATGCATACTTTTTCTTTAGCTTGGATTCTCTACTATAATTTGGTTTTGTTGTGACTTCCATAAAGAGTTTTGGTATTTTTCTTCAAGAAAATTAAATTTTCAAACGACGGGATTTGATAGCTCTATTTTACAGGAAAAACAGGCCGAAGTTGACGAGGAGGATAGCCTTTTATTCATTTCTTTGTGGTTTATTCGGGTGAGAAGACTCTCTTATGCAACTCTTCGATAGTATATTTAAAATCTGCTATCTTGTTATCTGAAAATCTATGGATTTCTTGTGCAGGGGAGCACTTGGACAGAATCTGTTTTTGAAAAGTTTGACTTTAACCTCTGCCACGTTTGTATCTGCCATGATAAATCTTGTTCCAGCGATCACATTTGTCATAGCCATATTCTTCAGGTAAACTAAATATGGTAACATTTTGCATTAGCTTGCGTCGTTGGTTGACAACAGTAACTGATACTCTGTGTGTCAATTTCTGGTGTATTTGTTTCAGATTGGAGGGATTTGGATGGAATACAAGTGCGGGCAAAGCAAAGGCATTCGGAACGTTATTGGGCATAGGTGGGGCAATGCTCCTCACATTTTACAAAGGTCCAGATTTGAATCTCTGGCGCACCAACATAAATCTGCTGGAAACAACTAAATCCCATCAACTTCCAAGTACACAGATTCAAAATCATAATCTTGTCTTGGGTGCACTTTTAGCCGTCTGTAGTTGTGTATGTTACTCCATCTGGTTGATCGTTCAGGTGAGAAAACAGCTAAAAAAGTATGTACTACTTGATGCTGCATTCTCTTTCATATTCAGTCCATATTCACATTGTCAGCATATGGTTTTCTTTAATTCACTGGAATTTTTATCTTAAGGTTCTTCACAAGTCATGATGATTACTCTGCATTGAGTGTGAATAATCAACAACTCTACTTGTTGATTTTCTTGATTTTAATCTTATGGAGCAGGCTAAGGTGGCAGAATTGTATCCATGTCCTTACTCAATAACCGCCATGATGGCGTTTTGGGCGTCCATACAAGGCGTCATTTTCGCTCTCTGCGTGGAAAGGGATTGGAGGCAGTGGACAATGGGATGGGACATTAGGCTGCTTACTGCATCTTTTGCTGTATGTGTTCCCCAAGAATCTTTATTCTTGAAAATTGTTTATCGTTAACAATCTGACAAATTTTAATCTCACAGGGAGTTCTGGGCTCTGGATTGGTGTTTCCCCTAGTTGCCTGGTGCGTGTCCTTGAGAGGGCCAGTCTTTGTATCAGCCTTCAATCCCATGATGCTGGTGCTCGTAGCTGTTGCAGGATCTCTGTTCTTGCAAGAAAAGCTGCATCTTGGATTGTATGATTTCGATAATCATCTATTATATGATCATCAAGATTTGTTTGATCAATGACATCCATTTTGATATTGTTCAACAGGTTGCTTGGTGGGATTTTGATCGTAGCAGGATTATACATAGTCCTGTGGGGAAAAGGGGAGGAACTAAAGAAGGTAACACAGTTGGTGCCGGAAGAAGATCAAGACAAGGGAATAGAGGTAGTCGTCTCGGCAAGGAGTGGTAGTAGTCGTTGGAGCAGCGCCAGCAGAAAGGATTTGGAGGCATCAGAACGGAGAGACGAAGCAAGAATTAGCCAGACTCTAACTAGTTTTAACATGATATTATAGAGATCGAGCAGATACACAGTTTTGCAGGATTTTATGACCATTACATTGTGAATCGAATTTTTCGGATAGAACAAGAAAAAACAATGCATCATATGGTGTGAGGATAAATTTCTATCGAATTGTAGAACATGTCTTTCTGAACGATGTTGGATACACCATGTTCTGTTGGCGAAACATGAGCTCTTTCATTTTCAATTCAATACTATTTTCTTTTTCAATTCAATATTATTCATAGCTTATTTAAAACTTGGTGCATCTCATTATTATCTGACGCAAACATTTTCATCTTATTGTATTGTTGACTAGTTAAATTTTTATTTTGCAATGGTCTTTTGCGTTTTTTTTCTTTTTTGTCTGTTTTTCTAATGTCGACGTGCACGTACATACACATACATGCATACGCTTATATCTCTGTAGCCTATGTGATTTCTTTTCATCTTCTTGAACAACAGTTAAGGAGAGGCCTTTCTTGTTTGTTCTTATCAGTTGCCGCCACCGCCACCGCCTCTAAAAACACTTGTTTCTTGTATCCGCAAACGCCAAGTGACTTCAAAACTTGAGGGTTTACGATAATTTGACAGTCTTGAAACATGGACGGACCTTAGCCTAAAGGTGTACCCAATTGCTGGTATTTGTTGTATGTAAAATCCACTGAAAAAATTATGGACAAGAAGAAATACATACCTTTGAATGCACCCTTTCCCTAAGGGTATCATGGAATTGACCGCACAAAGGATCGAAAGTAAGTTTCAGAGTTTACAAAGTTCCACACCAAATTGTGCCGTAAAATATATTGCAGTAACATTTCAAGTTTTTACTTTCTTTTTTTTTTTTTTTTTTTTGAGTTACCAGTTAAAGTTGTTATATGCAACAACTGGTATAATCTCGCTGAGAACAAAAACAAATAATAAATCCCCAATGCATTGGGTTATCTATACATAGACGGCTAATTTATATACTTCAGATAACATGGATCATTGTTTTGGCTGCACAAAATGTAAATAAAGCTTCATACACAAAAAAGAACAGCAAATTTGCCAAAAAAAAAAGGAACCGCAAACTCACAAAGGCATCGGATATCCAATCCAGCAAGTTTTTATGCTTTTATTGATTGAACCGAGTCGTTTCCATTTAGCTGGGACGACTAAGGCTAGTATGATGACATTAATGACAAATTCCATCCCTATTCTCAACATCCATCCCATGTAGCTACTAGAAGACATTAAACAAGTGAGTTTATTCGTTTCAAAAAACAATCGTGTTTAATCTGATACCACAGTAGCACTAAAAAATGAAGTCTTGTCCTGTTATTTAAGATGATAAAATAGCTTTGTTGCAGCATACCAACGGCCCATGAAGGTCTTGAGCTGTTATTTAAGATGCGAAAATAGCTTGGTTGCAGCCTGTTAACGTAAAAAATTCAAAAGTCAATCAGAATGAAGTGATTTTATATTTTTCTCCAAAAAATATGGGAAAGGCTAAACAGAGCGTCAGTTGGATGATGGGGCTTACGCAATTATCGATACAGCGCCAATAATCAAAGTATTGTCCAGTACAGTGCTTGTGCCCTGATTCATCACCTTGAATTCTTTTAGCACATACCTGTAAGAAAGAGCCGATTAGCTGACACCCTGATTGTAAAGCTGATCAGAAATTAAGGTGAGAACCTATAGCAATTTATTGCATGGTTTTAGGAGTCAAAAGTAAGTATTTTAATCGTGTTTAAAATCAGTGAAGCTCGTGCTTATTCCCCTCTGTCATTGTTGGTTACCCGCTCCATCTATTCACATAAAGAATGTCGTTAACTCTTCCAAAACCACCAAAACTCAAATCGAAGAGAACGAATTGTATCGATTTCACAAATGAAAGTGTCAATGCAATACTAGCATCAAATCCAAAACAATCCCAAGTTTATCCCGTGATTCCCTGCATAAATGTGTTGGAATCCAGATTCCAATGACTTAGGTTTGCTTGTTTAATTTTCTTGAAATCAATTCCCATAATTAAAAAATCCAGAATTTTCTTAACTGTGGGAATAAATCACATGCCAGCTCAAACAAATAATCTATTCCACTAGTAAAATTTCAAGCAAAGTATCCAATCAAATATATAATTCTGAGGAACTCCATAAAGGAGGAATAAGATGCACGAAATAACTCATTCAAAGTTATTGAGGTAGATGGAAGGAAATACAAAGAATCAGATAATAAATGGCGTCACTTGGAAACAGTAAAGCTCATTAACTGACAACGGAAATCACCTGATATTCTTTTAGTGGCCTAGTACATGGTGCCTTGCACCGGTCTTCAAGTTCCCTCTTTTGATCTACAGGCTCATCATCTGCCCTAAATGATGACAGGCAAGAAATGGATAAGAATGTATAGGAGGATAACACCATATTTTGCTGAAACGGACAGACACAATGGCTCTGCGATATTAATTACATAGCCCAAAGCATAATTTGCTGCATTGTTCCATCATGGTAAGAATATAAAGGAGAACTGATGATCTTGAGCACATAAAGTTCAAAAGCCAGTGCAACTCTAATGACTGCTAAGTATGAAAACTCACACAAACAAATAAAGAAGAAAAGGTAAATTAAATTAGGATCTTCGATAACACATAAAAGGGAAGTCCGAGATGACATCCAAGTCTTAAAGATTAGCTTCCTAGGAGGAGAGCCCGGCAATATTTATATGTCAATTCATGATTTTTATAGAGCCAACATGGCCACATGGGAATGGTGATATTACCCACCTTTGAGAAGAAAAGTTTCACGGTTGCCCACTTTAGATAGCTTTCACTTATCTATCAGCATTCAGCATATGCAACTAAATTTACCTCTTATTGTAATACAGACCATATTATCAACTTTAACCGAAGGTAGCCATTTTCTAAATCGTTCTTTCACTATGTCAACCTCAATGATAGCACCAAAAGATAGCCCCATAAGAACGAGAGAAAAGCTCAAACCCAAAAGAATGACCTTCTAGGTGGGAAAGTCCGTGATATATATCACTCAGTAACTTCTTAAGGAAACAACATGGGATCACAACAATAGACCATGGAAACATAAAAAATCTGAGTCCCACCCGCTAATTCTAACTCTTGAAAGGTAGATAAAATTAGCCAAGATTTTTCTCCATCAGCTCGACATATGCTTCTGTGAATCAGTAAAAGCAAAACTAGAATGGGATTCAACAGAAATACAGAATATCAATGCTCTATTAATCCATAAAACTCGGTAAATCAGATTCCATCATCGCACCACACCAACATGAAACACGGAGATATCGAGGAGCTTAAAGGGACGTGCAAAGATTTGCATTCGGATAAGATTCCGATTATTCAAAATACTTCATTTGAGAAGGATCCGCCCATGAGGACAAACAACACTGGATGAATAGCAAAAAATTTCAAAATTTTCACACCTCATTCCTAGAATTGAAAAAAAAAGGAGATCACGAAGGTCTTTTGTGGCGATTACCATCAACTCAGTAACAGCATAGAACAAATTATCTCAATAAAATGGACCGAAAAACAGTGAAATTATCAAGTAAATGAAAATCAAGAATAGCACTCACATAGCGTAGGAATGTAAACTCTAAAGCAAAGCAACCTGCAAATTGAAATAAAATAATCATCAGATCCTCAGACACCGACACAAATTGATAATCATAAGGCAGTCAGCAAGTGAAAAACCTTGCAATAATCAGATCGAATCAAATCGAAATATAATAAACATGAAAATGGAAAACTGGATCTGAAGTGCGAAATAAGAAGATTCAGATTGCCTCACCGGAAAATGAGAGGCAGCGGAGTTGACGGAGGTGCGTGGAGCAGAGGACGCCAATGGTTGGGATAAAAATATTGAACGAACAAATATGGAATTACAGTGTTTTTAAATAATTAAATCTAATTAATTAAAGGCAAAAACGTGTGTAAAACGGTCTCATATGTCGTATTTGTGTGACGAATCTTTTATTTGGGTCATCCATGAAAAATTATTATTTTTTATGCTAAGAGTATTACTTTTTCTTGTAAATATGTGTAGGGTTGATCCGTCTCACAGATTAAGATCCGTAAGACGGTCTCACATTAAACCCGCTCTTAATTAAATTAAGTAATGAAATTTAATCTCTTATTTATTTATTTTATTTTTTAAAAACAATTTATTTATTTATTTTATTCACTTTTATTATATTTTCCATACAACATTAACCATTTTGTCTAATCTTATTGAGTAGGTCTTTTGTAAGACAGTTTCACGAATTTTTATCACAAATTAATCATACCGATATTCATAATAAAAGTAATACTCTTAACATAAAAAGTAATATTTTTTTATGGATGACCCAAATAAGAGATCTGTCTCATAAAATATGACTCGCGAGACTGGCTCACACAAGTTTTTGTCATCTTATCATATATAAATGTAAATAAATCAATTTATGTATTGCATTATAAACGTAATTTTTTTTAAATTAATTAATTGAATTAATCAGATTACTTGTCAATTATGGTTAAATGATTAAATATATATTAAATTTTAAATTATTGTTGTTGAATCTACATTGATTTATTTAAATAATTTTATTTAATTTTAGAAATATGTTCTATATTCCCTGACATATCAATATATACTTATATATATATATATAGGGGTGTTCATCGGTCGGTTCGATTCGATTTTCGGTTTTTTCGGTTTTCGGTTTTAGAAATATATAATCCGATATTCGAACCATTTTTCTTCGGTTCGGTTCGGTTCGGTTCGATTTTCTACCAAAACGGTTCGGTTATTTCGGTCGGTTATTCGGTTTTGGTATAATTATTTAAATTAATAATGTAAATATATTGTAAAATATAATATGTTAACTTTCTATATGTTTTCTTAGTAAAATATTTAAATATAATGTCTAAATTAATTTAACAAACAACAATCAACTAAAAATTGTTCAAAATGGTTTTTCATTCACTAAATATCATATCAAAATATATAATATAAATAAAAATATAAAAAAAGTTATTAATTTAATGAAATTTCGGTTTTTTGGTTTGTTCGGTTTTGACATATATAATCCAAAACCGAACCAAATAAACTTCGGTTTTAACATTTATATCCGAATAACAAAATTCGACTTTCGGTTTGGTTTGGTGTTCGGTTTTTTCGGTTTAGATTTTCGATTTTTTCGATTTTATCCGAAGTTTGAACACCCCTACTTATATATTACTAAAAGAAATATGCTATATATATATATAATTATTATAAAGATTACTTAATGGATCCTACATACATCAATTGCCTTGGTCTCCAATATCATATTGAAATTTATATTAAACAATTAAATCAAAAAAAAAAATTAATTTAATGATGATTAATAGGAAAAAAGTGCTATACTTAATTATTTATTTTTAATTATTTCGGTTATAAGAATTTGATGCTGTTAGAATCATAACCAATTATATCAAAGGCCGAAGAATTTTCCAAAAATATTATATGTCATTTATTTTAAATAATATAATATTTCATTCAAGAAATTTTTTTTTTAAAAAATGTAGAGATGAAAAAGGGCTAAATAACACAAATTTAATTAAATTCAAGAATTTCAAACACAAAACCAGTACCAAACATCGATCGACGATAGATAATTAAGAGAAAATTTGATGAACAAAATGGGGAAAATATAGAGACAAATCTCTGGTACTATATATCAGCTGTTACAAAACATAAAGTAGAGTTTGATCATGTTTGTTATGCCACCACTTCAGCTTTCTTCTCCTCCTTATCGGCTGCCTCAGCCTCAGCTGGTGGTGTAACGGCGGCGGGCTTCTCCTCCGACGGCTCAGCCTTCGATTCCTCCGTCTCTACTGCTTCGGGTTGGGAGGTCGCCTCCTCTTTCGCTGCTTCACTCTGCATGCATGCCATGAATTATAAATGATGCATAAATAGTTAGTTTGTCTAACCTTGGTAAAAGAATTTGATTTGTCCGAACTAATCAAAAGTATGACTTACATCTTCTTTCTTCTCCTCCTCCGAGTTGGCCGCGTCCTCTTTAATGGTGGCAACCTCCGGTACTTCGGTGGCGGCGACTGTTTCCTCCTTCTGCGGTTCGGGGGCGTCGACGGCCTCGACCTTCAAGACCTTTGATCTACTGGCGCAGGCACCCATTGTTGGACAATCCTTCTCTCTGCGGTGAAGATATAAATTGTTTGTTTCGAGAGAGAAAGATCGATGGACGGCAGGGAAAGAAAAGGACAAGATGGGGGGTGGGTGCCTGCTTGCTTGCTTGCTTGCTGATGATGATTACAAGGTTGTGGGTGGCAGGTTCTTATATAGGTTTTGTTTTTGATGGTGTTTCGGAGAATTTTATGCCTTTGTGGTTTGAAAGCTCCGACATTGTATCCAAGGCATGGATTTATTTCAGGACACCCACTCTTTTTCTTTCTAAAAATGGTTACAAATCAAGATTCAACATTTACTGATTGGCATCTTATGTGTGTATGTATATATATACACACACACAATATATATATATATATATATATATGTATGTATGTACTGATGCACGCGTACACTTATACAATATTTTTTATAATTCATTTAATTTATATTTAAATGAGAATCAAAATATAATTAAAACTATAATTTTGATATATTAATTAAAAAAAATAAATAGAGAAAAGGAAAAAATTTCAAAATAAGAATTGAACCTACAACTTGATGTTTAGCTAACAAAAATTTTATTCACTGAACTACATGTGACTTACATTAAAATTTTAATACTTTATTAATATATATAATTATTAAAATAGATCATGATAGTATATATATTATAGATATATGAAAAATAACAAATTTATGTGAAATATTTGTTTTTTTAAAAAAATGATTTTGGTAATATGTCATCAAATTTCAGTGTGAATTTCTTTTTTTTTTAATTTTAATAATTTTCATTAAAAATTCTGATTGGCAGCACACATGGAGAATAATGGAGGTACTGCTTGATACTACTCTTTTATATTAGAAAATGCCGTCGATTTGGCAGTGCAATGGGTTGGTTGGCTAGTCATTAGAGCATTTCTCTTGTGCTCTCTATATGTATGTATTCGAATTTTGGATCCCTTTATCCGAAAAAAGGATCAGAATGACAAAGAAAAATTTTCGTTTATTTATTTATATAATGTTATTTTAACTGTTTTAAAAGAAATCTAACCACGAGGTAATCTACTGGGACAATATAATAAATTAAATTATAATAATTTGAACTGCTCTGTATGTGATACAAAATCACACCTACGAGGAATAACAGTTAATTAAAATTTCAAATTTGTGTAAATAAAATTATCAAATACAACTCTTTATATTAATCACCCCAACAACAGGTATCCAAAGTTATAACCAAACATTTCAAATATTAATAATTTTTCAAAATATTTTTCATTTCAAGAACTTGTAGTCTGGAAAATGCACAAGTAACAATGTGAGAAAAGAATTAAAATACAATAACCGCAACAAAAATAGTACAATGCATGTCTCAACATTAATGTTGAGGCTCCAAGAAAGCAAGATAAAAAGTAGTTCAAAATCAGTACATGCACGGAGGAAAGCAGATAATTTAACAAATACTCTAAGATGAAAAGCAAACGACGACCCAAGATTTCCACACTGCTCAAGGTAATTTCAAGCTAACAAAAGTTCGGCGGAGGAAGGTTTAATCCAAGGGATGATAAAAGACCGTCTTTAAGAACTTGAACTCGATCCCAACAAATTAACTTCCTGAACCTTCAAAATCATGGGTGTGCAGTGCAGATTAAAAGATAATTTTGTGGATGCATTATGCATGGACGTGCTTGACTAAATAGAAAAACCATCTTGCGGGAAACTTATTCTAACATTGTTCTGGATATCTTATTCGACATATTTGAATGAATGGTGTGTGCCACACATCATTCGATCAGATGCATGGAATAGAGAAGCCATTTAAACACCAAATCTGGAAAGCATAATTGTGATAGCAGGTCACATATGGGAAACAAACCATTCTACAATTCTCACCGTCTTCCGCACAAAAAGACCGGTGGATCGAGCAGAAAACTCATATCAGGCCAAGATTTGTTTTATTTCTCAATCAGGACACTTCAAAAAGACTGGTGGATCGAGCAGAAAACTCATATCAGGCCAAGATTTGTTTTATTTCTCAATCAAGGACACTTCAAGACACAACCTTAGGCAGAAGTCTCCAACAAACTTGAAGATACCGTGAGATTCATGCTAAGAACCGAAAGCTGACGAGTGTATGGTACTCCAACAAACACGTTCGAGATCTCAGCCACGAAGACCAGGACAAACAAAAACAGAACCATAACCTTCTCCCAAAGACTGAACCCATTGAAGAAATAGAAACTCCCCATATATTAAGATCAATGTAACTCTTCCTTCAACCACTTTGAAGAAGATAAAAGAGTGACTATTGCAATCCAAAAAGCTTTTCAAGTTTTTTTATGGTTAAATCTACCCAATTAGCAAAAGCAAGCCAATCATCAACTTTCCAAAAAGGCCATTTAAGAACCTCGCAGAGCCTGCCAAAAGTTTAAAAGCATTAATAATGCACTATGACAGAGAGCTGGAAGAGACCAAAATATGAGAAAAGAAGCGTATAAATTACCCGGTTATCTCCCGTTAAACCGTAAATAATCTGAGATTTAGAAGAGAAGAATGGGGTATTGCTTTTAGGAAGCTTCTATGTTTTGTTTCAAGAGCACACTTTCGATGATAGGGTCACGTTTAACAAACGGCCTTTCCAAAATTTGACCACATTCCCCTGAACTGCGATATACAGTTGCAAACTCACACAAATCCAGTAGCACTTAATGACAGTGAAAGCAAGAAAGCAGACTACCAGAAGCAATAATGCATTCAAAAGGATAAATATCAGATTTGAATTCAAACATCAAGCAAGCCACGGACCCCAAGGTAAAAAACTAGAGAACATCTAGGAACACAAAATAGTAGATTTACTGCCCGATTCACAGTTTCAAGATCCATTTCGATTTCACCAACATGCCTAGCGAAGACTCCGTGAAAGAAGAATCTTCATGACAACCGCAGCAGTAGACATGGGATCTCAAAGTCTTCATCTGCGACAAACATGAAATAACCCCGTAAGCATTGCCTGAGGCTTAAAATTTCAAATACAAATTTTCAAATTGTGTTTATTGTCACGATATTGGAAGAAAAATTACCCATATCAGTAACCGCCCCCACCTCGGCGATCATAGGGCCCAGAACGGTCTCGGCTATATCGGTCACCTCCTCCACGACCACCATTATCCCGGTTACGGCCACCATATCTATCTCCACCACGATCAGGACCATAGCGACCACCGTCTCCAGAACCATATCGATCTTCCCTTCCCCCATATTTACCACTTCTACCACCATCACCAGGACACTCCCTAGCGAAGTGTCCCGGCTTTCCGCACTTAAAGCAATCTCCTCCTCCTCCTCCTCCTCCTCCTCCACCACCACCACCACCACCACCTCCCCTCCTGCTTCCATATTCACGGTCACGATCATGATCACGCCCACGATCTCGATCACGAGAGCGATCATTATCATAATCTCTGCCTGAACCTTGGTTTGGTTGTGCTTTCTCAACAGTTATGCTTCGGCCATCCAAGTCAAACCCATGCATAGCATCAATGGCCTCTTCCATGGCTTTTTTATCATCAAAAGTGACAAATCCAAAGCCACGGGAGCGACCGGAGACCCTGTCAATAACCACCTATAAAAGGATGAGAAATTTCATGATGAGAAGCCTCATTTTGACCGTTACGGATAAAATAATGATTTGAAATCAAAAGGAGGCAAAACATTGCATCTAAAAAACATAGAAATTTTACAATGTCCATTCTACTTGAGTCATCATAGTTATTAAAGGCACAATAGATGATTATCAAAAAAAATCACGCAGCACTGACTCAGCTACAAAAAACGAAACTAGGCTGTAGGGAACAAGAGAAACCAGATTATTTACCCAAATACATACAGTATCTTCGTAACAATTTGCAAGGTAACAAATTCTCCACCAGTATTTCATTTCTTCTTTAGGGACAAGTGTGGAAAGGAGGAGTTGCACGGAGGGGATATCATTTCCATGTTTGATGTGTGACATGAAGCAAGTAAAACACAGCTCAATAGTTGGTTACAAAAGAAGATGGCCTGAAGACCAAACATCGAGTTGATTAACTAACATTGAAATTGCTTGTTCATACTATAACTTTGAGTAACCAATCATCTGTGACAAAAATATAGATTGAATTTCAAATAACAGTAAGATTGTCCAATATGGTTAATCATTTCATTATAAAAATTATAAGTTGTTGTGTGAACAAAATCTAGCATAACACAATGTTCAAGAATGCCAATAACCAAAAAATATAGATAAGTGAGAAAAAAATGACCATAAAGCCATGATACAGATTGTTACCTTTGCCTCTCGAAGATGACCAAACTTGTCAAATGCTTCTTTCAGAACTCGATCAGATGTTGACCACGATAGGCCACCAATGAAGCATCGATATTCAGCCTCATCTGACATGTTCAAACTAATTTTTCTTCGAAGTAAAAGAGTTAGCGAGAGAAGGAAAGCACATATTAGTCAATTCAACAAAATAATGTGGCGACCCAAAAAATAAATGGGTTTCAGATAGAATATTATATAAGATTTTCAATTCATACAACAAAATCGGGTAAAGCATTAAGATCCAATATCAGGTAATAAAGTTATTTAACAAGCATTAGTAGCATGGTAAGACTCGTGACAGACAACATGTTGAAACTACCGATAGAACCACCCCAATTTTTAAAATACATTAATATAATAGTACATCAATTCAAATTTTATTGCTGAACAGAACAATAAAATCTTGTTTATGTTTTCCTGTGAGAAAATAACAGTCAAACACCACCAACCAAAAAAATTTCTAAATTTGTTGATGTTAGCTTCTCCTAGTCAATCAAAACAAGGTAGATTGCAGCATCATTCAGTGGATAAATGGCAAAAACTTACTATAATCACTTGATCGTCACTCCCAACATAAAATATGAGAGAGCATATACTATTAGCAATGGTAACAAACGCGTGCTACTTAAATAACCTTAACTTAAATGAGACACCTAATGCAGATTATTCTAAATTAGAGGGGAATGATTATGTACAAATTCTGAGATACTGAGGTTGTTATATTAACTACTTAAGCTCCAAAATCAAACTGATAGTAATGATTTTGGTTATAACATGTCATATGTTTATTCACACACACACACAGCATTCAAGTTCTCATCGATAGTGTAACACGAATTGGCAGGGCCACCTACGTACGCATAAAAAAACAATCTCTCGCAACTATATTACAAATTTACTTCCAATAATTTCATTAGGTGAATCTTTCAAACTCAACTCCCAAGTACGAAACAATAATAATTCGACACGAAGGGGCGGAAAAACTATCAGAAGATCAAACTTAAGCCAGATCCTGTCCTCGGTTACATCAAAATAATTTAGACAGAACGGAAATTCACTGTACCTGCAGCAAAACAGAGCTACGCAGACTGGGGAAATCCGGCGTAGGCACGGAGGCTAAACCCTAGAAAATTAAACGTGAAGTGCGAAATGAATGGGATGTATGGGATACGGCCTAGTACCCGAAAGGACCCGATTATTATTAATCTCGGCCGTCCAAAATTAACCTAGTGATTTACACCGTCGGGTTTGAAGGGAATGGATAAGCATGCCTTGCCTTGTACCAATTTTTTATATAGAATAAATAATTATTAATCTTGGCCGTCCAAAATTAGCCTAGTGATTTACACCGTCGGGTTTGAAGGGAATGGATTATGGTCTAAACGAATTGAACCGAAACGCGTACGGCGTACCTTGAAAAATTTAGAGAAATAAGCTCAAAATAGATATATTCAATGTTTAACTTGATTCGAATTTCGAAAAATTTAAATTTTATGGTTCGAACTAAGATCATGTTCGAGTTCGTATCAAATGATTTGAACATGTTTGTGATCTATTTGAACTCTTGTTCGAAAATCTCGAAATCAATTTGTGTAAGCATTATTTTTAATGTTAAAATTTAGAGTGTGTTTCATATGAGATCGTCACACTGATAATAATCTATGAGACGGGTCAATCCTACCCATATCCACAATAAAAAATAATACTCTTAGCATAAAAAGTAATAATTTTTCATAGATAACCCAAATAAGAGACTCGTCTCACAAATACGATCCGCGAGACCGTCTCACACAAGTTTTTTCATAAATTTATTAAAAAAAATTATATTTTTCCTTCTTTTTTTAAAAAAATAATATTCTTGATTTTGGTTAAACAAATTCGACCCCTTTAAAATAAATTTATTATTAATTTAAATTGAGAGCCTGGGCAAGGGTTTAAGAAGAGAGGGAAACCCCGATACCGAAAGGGAAACTCAAGTTGGCCGTTGTGCTTCGCTGCCACCTCTCCGCCGGCATAGCCTGCGGTGCCGCGCCGCAGCTGCTTCTTTTAAGTCTCATCGATATCGATAGCAATATAATGCTCTGACCGTAGTTTCCTTTCCTCCTCATACAGTGAAGTCTCAAAATGTTATGTCTTTGCGTGTTTTACCATCGACTGTTGGAATACAGGAAAGCAGAGTTCGAATCCCTGGCCGGACTATTCGGCGTTGAGACCTCCCTGGAATGGAGGCTGCCGGAGGAACACCACCCCGATTCGCCTTTCCATTTTGTCAATCTTCCCTCCGAAGACGTTGCCCAGCAAATTGCCAATCGAAGTAAGTCTAATTTGGGTGCATTCGACGCTCTTCTATTTGTTCGACTTTCATGATTGTATGTCATCCAATATTTTTGGTGTAGTATATTGAATGATCTGTGTATTTGTGGAAGACGTTCAAAAACCTTTTTCAGGGGGTTATTTTTGCAGGAGGAGTTAATTTAGAACAGTGACCCGGGTGTACTTCTGGTACAATTAATCAACTTTCAGTTAACCAATGGGAAAACTGAATAACTGGTAGTTTTTGGTCGGAACCAATGAGCCAGTTGCAAAAAAGCACGTGAATATGTTCCACGTATTATCCGGGTCAGAAGATCTCAATAGCAATAGTTATCTGTAAAACGTTTCACTCATATTCGTTCCAGTGTGGCCAGTCTGGCAAAAAAGATTGAGAAATTTTTAAGATTATTCTGTTCTATAACAAGACAAGTTTTCCCAACATCCATCGAGTCATCCCCTCTCCTTGTCTGATCCTAATTCCTATGGCCGCCCTTAATATGAATATAAAAATGTGGATGCTCATCTGTCCAAGTGACACTAAAGAGCATGATACATGATACGGTATTTTCGCACTTTGAGATCCATTAATATTGGATTCTTGCAATTATTTTTTTTGGTTTAAATTTTACTTTTTTAATATTATCGGGGAGAGCAATAGCTTTGTAACTATTGTTATGGCCATGGCGTGACATTTTTTTATGTTCTGTTTATTTCTATGAGGGGCATTTGGTATATTTGAATGATTTTGGAGCTCATTTAATAGTTTTAACTGTAATGCATTTTTTGCTTCTTAAAAGAAAAGATTACATATGATGATTAGTAAATACTTCTTTGTATGTAGTTATGGTGATGCTTTGTCTTTGGCGGGTATTGAAGCAAATATTGTTGCAGGCATTCTTGTGAAAGGAATATACGAACTATGGGGAGAAGGACAAAACTTCGAGGAACTGGAAGAGGCTATAAAAAGTTATCCGAACGACCGGAAGTTGCCATACTTAGCTCCAGATAGCACATTCAGGATTACTGTTGACAGTTTTGGAAAAGCTACTAGCTCTCATGAAAAACTTGATCGCCTCCAAATGCTAGCTTTCATTCCTTTTAAGGTATGATCACACGATTTCCAAATGATTGCTTAACGTTTCGTGTAATATAGTTAAGCATTGGGAACTCAAAAATCAGCCTGCTGGCTTTATATCTGAAGCACTTGTTTGAACAGATAACCTTTTTCCTGATTCCTGCATCCTTTCTCCTTTAGCTTGATTGCCTTTTCTTGTCTGATATTCCTTATATAGTGATATTAGTCTAAACTCTAATGTGAATTTATCTTGTCAAAAAGAATGAACCTTACTTCCTATGGTCATAAAATATAATATACTCGTGTTTGTATATTATATTTTATGACACTGACATTACCCAACATTAAATTTTTTGAATCTCCATGTAGGCTTTAGTTATATAGAAGAATCTTTCAGTGGAAAGATGAGTAGCGCATGCTACTGATGCAGATTCGATGGACTGATGTTAAGAATTGAGAGTACAAGTTCTTACCGCTGAACTAATTGTGTTGAACTGGTGTGCCATTGTTGTTGTCTTGCGGCTAAATGTGCAGGATTATAAAATCTAATAAGTAATTAAATGGAGTAGTTTTTCACCTGCGGTGTTGATAAGAATAAATTAGATCTGATCATGTTTAGGAATTTGTCATATTTGTTTCCTTCCTTTTTTGGCAGTTTTTTTTTGAGATAATTCAAACCGAAAACATCATGAGCAGTGAGCTGCTTAAATATAATCTCAATTGGTGTTAGTGATCATCCTAGTTATTTGGTATTATGTGAAAAGTAATTCTAGAGGTTTGATAATTTTTTGCTGGAGCCTTCATTTAGCTCACAGTCCAGTCATACTATAGATTGCTCCATTTCGGATTTACTTAAAACTTTCAGATTTCTTTTACAGTTCCTTAAATGTTTAAGTTTAAGTTTTCATCAGTGTTCAATTATGCTTCCTAACATTCAAGTGAATGTCTTTCAGGGCCGGGTAAATCTTAAAAATCCAGATCACAAGTTTTGTTTGATGGATAATGATGATTATGGATCTAATAATGGTCTTCCATCAATTGCAAAGAGGAGAATCTTTTTTGGTCGGGAGATAGGTGTTGCAGATAGGAAAATCTTGCAAACATATGAATTAAAGAGCCGCAAATATCTTGGCCCGACAGCGATGGATGCAGAAATGGCTTTCTTGATGGCGAATCAAGCCCAAGTCAAGCCTGGGAAACTTGTATTTGATCCTTTTGTGGGTACAGGAAGCATTCTGATTGCAGCAGCTCATTTTGGTGCTATGACAATGGTTAGTTATTTGTCTGTTTCTTGGCTATTTATTTGGCTTGGAAATCTTCAAGCATTCTCTTACTCGATCATAACAAGTAACATCGTTCGACTTTCACTGATTTGAATGGTTCAGGGTGCAGATATTGACATTCGAGTAGTGCGCGATGGCCATGGTCCTGAATGCAACGTCTGGAGCAATTTCAAGCAGGTTTGGATATTTTCCTTTTCTGTTTTTACAATTAAACTTTTAATGTCTGGTGAACTTTTTGTTGACGCAAAAATAATCATCAATGTCAATTTTATGAAGTTACGAGAGTAAATGAAAATGGTTGTTGGCAATTTAGATAGCATTTACGAGTGATGAAGGGAAATGCCAAAAGATTTCCTTTCCATGTTATTCAGAAATGCAATGTCCAATCTCCGTTTTCTTGTATTCTAAGGATACATGTCTGACTTTTCAGTATGGATTGCCAGCACCAATATCTTTGTTAAGGGCCGACAATAACCTTCCACCTTGGCGTTATGGGTTAAGAGAGGTAATTTGTTTATTTAAGCAGATTATGCTGTTTGTCATACTTTTGATGATGATTACCTGCAGTATGCTAATCTCCTTTCTTCTGCACTGTAAGTGATTTTTTGAGAGAATCTTGTTTCCTGGAACCGAGAGATGAATGGGGACCTAATAATTCATATAGATACAGAGTCCAATGGGAGAATGAACATTTCGTTTTTCACCAAAAGAGGGTTTTTTAAATGACATTTGATCGATTACATATTGATGAATATTCGATTGATTGATTGAGGTTATTGTTCTGATGTAATTTTTCGCTGCTGAAAAACAAAGTAAAACAGAGTTTTGATTCATTTACTGAACAGTTTTCTATTTAATACCTTGAATAATTTCACACAGCATAACAATTGTGACCTGTATGGTATGTTTGGATCATATTTTCCTTATTTTTTTGTTTTAACTTTTGTGCTTCTTCCAGGTATTTGATGCTATCATATGTGACCCCCCTTATGGAGTCCGTGCTGGGGGACGTAAATCTGGTGGCCGTAAGCTCTTAAAAGGGATCATTGGACCTTACACCGTTCCAGACGACAAGAGAACAGGCCACATACCATCCACAGCTCCCTACAGTTTAGTGGAATGCGTGCATGATTTGCTCGACACTGCTGCCAGAATGCTTGTGATTGGCGGGCGACTCGTGTACTTCTACCCTATTCTTCGGGAAGACGACTCCACTCACCCTACTTTTCCGGAGCACCCTTGCTTCAAATTCGTTACTTCCTGCGAACAAATCCTGAGCTACCGGTACAGTAGAGTGCTGCTGACAATGATAAAGATCGCTCCATACTCGGAAGAAATCGAATTGGCGGCTAAAATCAAACACTTGGATTTCAAAGAAAACCATCTGAAGTGGTTGGAAGATGGTAATTTACATTCAGCAGTTTTTAGCCCTGCAGACGCAGATATTCAGGGTAATGGGATAGGTGACAAATTTAGTTTGAAGCCTAAATATAGGGGCAAATACGTTTAGGTATTATATGTACCATTATTCCTGTGATATATATGATTCATGTAGCTTAAATGTATGCTCTTCATGCTTTATTATATTCAGTGATATACACTGTTTGTGTGTGCATTAATTACCGTTGCATTTTAACATGCGAATCATAGAGTTTTATTCGCAAAACGACCGTACTGTTTGTTTGTTGATCTTTTCCATTTACGTTGTACAAACGTGATTTATTTTTTATTTTACAAAATAACGATAATAAGGCATTAATGTTGGTATTAAGAGAAAATTTCTTAGCTAAAAGGAATTTTTTAAAAAAATTACGAATTTTTTTAATAAAATTATTTTATTTATTAAAAAATTGAAGGATAAAATTATATATAGGATTGGAAAGATGAGTTAGCGACAGATCCACTAGGTGACATAAAAGCAACAGGCCTGCAGACTCGGTCAATCGACACATAACTAGAGAATTGTTGTCATTTAATACGATTGTTATTATTATTGGTTATGTAAAAAAATATTTTATTTTAAATATTTTTTTTGGAATTTGAATATTGTAAATTTCCTGTAATAGAATATCAATTGTAAGAACTTGACAGACTTAAAAACCAAGATAAAGAGACTGGATCAAAATAAAAATAAAAATAAAATGATCATGATTTATTATTGAGTAGGTTTTATGAAACATAGTTTCACGAATTTTTATCTATGAGACGGGTCAACCCTACCGATATTCATAATAAAAAGTAATACTATTAACATAAAAAAATTAATATTATTAACATAAAAAAAAGTAATACTTTTTAATGGATGATCCAAATAAGATATATGTCTCACAAAATACGACTCATGAGACCGTTATATATAAACAAATTTATATATAAAAATTCTCATCTTCCATCTTCCTCCATTACATATTAGTGTGCTGTTTTTCCCCTCCGATTCCACGCAAAACTTTACAAAATCCCCACAAAAAATCTGTAATTCAAGCTTCCATCAAATGGTTCTTGGGACGATATTGGCGGTAATAATCAGTTATTTTCTTGGGTTTACGCAAGCCCAGCTCCGAGTAGGCTTCTACGCCAATAGCTGCCCCAACGCCGAAGCCATAGTCAGCGGCGTTGTCCGAGAAGCCGCCGCCTCCGACGAGAACACCGCCCCTGTCCTCCTTAGGCTCCATTTCCACGACTGCTTTGTTCAGGTCTCTCTTTATTTAAGTCATTCACACGCATGCATTAGTAGTACTGGATATGTTCTTCTTCGACCGCATGCAGATTGATCCGTAAACGAAAAGATTCTCAAGTCATTCGAATAACAGGGATGTGAAGGGTCGATTCTGATAGATAACGGAGTAGCAACCGATGAAAAGCATGCGTTTGGGCACCAAGGAGTACGAGGATTTGACACAATCGAAAAGGCGAAAGCCCAGTTGGAATCAGCCTGCCCAAGAACCGTCTCTTGCGCAGATATCGTCGCATTGGCTGCCAGAGATGCACTTGTCTTGGTACTTTTTTACAGTTTCTTACACATATCAAGAAACCTTCTTGAAGAGAAAATCGAATGCTTTAATGGGCTAATTCTTGATTGTAGGCGAGAGGACCGTCGTACGAGGTGGAAACAGGGAGACGGGATGGCCTGGTGTCGAATTTGCGCTTGGCGGATGACATGCCGGATGTCAATGATTCCATTCTGAAACTCAAACAAAAGTTTTTCGACAAGGGCCTAACAGACAAGGATCTTGTTGTTCTTAGCGGTGAGTATTGTGGTGCTGACAAATTTTTTGCTCTGTTTCTTTAATCTACTCAGATTTTTTGCAATTTCTCGTTTTTTACGACCATGAAATCGCCGTCGATATTATTCAGTACATATTAGGCTAATGTAACACCTGTAAATCAGGTGCTAACGTAGTAGCCTACGATCATCATTGAGCAAATTTTGTGCTATTAGTTAGTTCGTTCTTGGCAGGTTCCACCAACTTGTAATTTGGGCAATCTCTCGTCTTTTTTTCATCTTTATTATGTCCAAATTCAATAATTTGGATGACAAATTTCAGCACACGCACTCCTGTACAAATGGAAGGCATGCAGGTTCAGTTGGTAGCCATTTTACGGCACATGATCCACTTTTCTTTCGATATTATATATATAAAAAATAATAATACTTTGGGAGGTATATTATATAGTTTATTAAAGAAGTAATATTAAAGAAGGAAATCACATTAATTCTCAATTGGTCTCAACTTTTCTTTTTATCTCAAAATGTTGTAGCTGCACATACAATTGGCACAACAGCATGCTTCTTCATGGGACAAAGGCTCTACACATTCTCTGCCGATGGCAACTCCGACCCTTCCATAAACCCAGGGTTCTTGCCTGAGCTAAAGTCGACGTGCCCACAAAACGGGGACGTCAACGTTCGCCTACCTATCGACCGGGGAAGCCCACAGACATTCGACAACGGAATTCTGCAGAACATCAGGAGTGGCTTTGCTGTTCTACAGTCGGATGCTAACTTGTACCAAGATGGGGCCACGAAGAGTGTCGTGGACTCGTATTTTGGTCTCTTAAGCCCTTTATTGGGACCTTCATTCGAGTCTGATTTTGCTAATTCGATGGTGAAAATGGGCAGAATTGGTGTGCTGACAGGAACGCAAGGGACTATCAGGCGTGTGTGCTCGGCTTTTGATTGATTAGTTGTTGCATGCATGTGGAATGAGGCTTATATAATCACATACTATATGTGCATAATGTATCGATATATCTCGTGGGGGGTTGGGGGGTGGGGGAGGGGGTGGTTAATGTGCTTCTTTATATGGTATATATGTGCTATGGGTTTAAAATGTAAATCAAACCGAAATCGAAAACCATGAGTTTGATTTGGGATTCTAGAATTCTAATTCGTTCATAGTTTAAATCGAAATCGAAATATATGCCTATATCATGAATATATGCCTATACCATGATATGACGAGTTAAATAATTTAGTTAATATAGCTTCTCTATAAAATTAAATTAAACGATGATAAAGTAAAAGTGAATGCCTAACATGTCAAAATACAAAAATTTGTGTGAGATGGGCTGACAGGTCGTATTCTGTGAGACATGTATCTTATTTAGGTCATTTATAAAAATATATTACTTTTTATGTTAAGAGTATTACTTTTTATAGTGAATATCAGTAAGGTTGATCCGTCTCATAGATAAAGATTCGTGAAACTGTTTCACAAGAGACTTACTCATGCCAAAACTCGAGAACATATATATAATTTAACGAAAAACATTCCTATTTTTTTTAGTTTTATTTTTTTACATTTTTTAATTAAAATTTAGAGAATTTAAATAAATTTGGAAAGTTTATAATAATATATATGGTAATGACAAATATACATATATTTAAATGTTGTTTCATTTACACAACTTTTCTATTACGAAAGAAAAACCATATAATTTTGTATGGTTGGATCAATAATATATATAATATATACACCACACATTGCTTACGTTGACTCCCGAGTTTGGCGATGGCCTTTTTATACGTAGAGAAATATAAGCAAAGAAAAAAGGAATAAGGGAGAAGAAAATTAAGGGTCTGATTGGCTTTTTGATTTTCTCTCCAATTTCATCTGCCAATATCCTTCAATCACAAGGATAACAAAAATGGCTCCGAGCAAGATAAGAAAAGCCATCGGAGCTGTTAAGGACCGGACCAGCATTGGCTTGGCCAAGGTCGGGGGCACCGCCTCTCTTTCAGATTTAGATGTCGCGATCGTTAAGGCCACACGACATGAAGAGTACCCGCCAGACGAGCGTTACGTGCGCGAAATCCTAAGCCTAACATCGTACTCCCATGCATACGTCGGCGCCTGCGTCAACACCATATCCAGGCGCCTGAACAAGACCAAGAATTGGGTGGTCGCTTTGAAGACCCTCATGTTAATTCAACGCCTGCTAAGCGAAGGTGATGTTGCCTACGAGCAAGAGATATTCTTCGCCACGAGGAGGGGCACTCGTCTCCTCAATATGTCTGATTTTAGGGACATTTCGGGGAAGTCGAATGCCTGGGATTACTCGGCGTTTGTGAGGACATATGCCTTGTATTTGGATGAGAAGCTTGAGTTCCGGATGCAAGGCCGGAGGGGGAAGCGGAGTGGTTTTTCGTATAATAAGGAAGAGGAGGAAGATGGTGGTAGCCGTAGTGGTCGGGGCGGTACTTCGAGTGCTGGGCTGGTGAGAGGAACTCCTGTGAGAGAGATGAAGATTGAGAAGTTGTTCTCCAGGGTTCATCATCTCATGCAACTTCTTGAGAGGTTTTTAGCATGCAAGCCTACAGGTAATATTTATATGTTTCTTTAATTTAAAATAATTTACGCATAAAATTCAGGATCTGCCAATGTGCTTTATTATTATGATTATGGAATAATTGCTGTTTACATTGGAGTTGGATATATATATGCAGGCGCTGCAAAGCATAACAGGGTGGTGACTATGGCATTCTACCCCATTGTCAAAGAGAGCTTCCAACTCTACTACGACATTATGGAAATCATGGCAGCCTTCCTCGAGCGATTCCAACAACTCGACGTCCCCAGTTCTGTAAAAGTCTACGAGTTCTTCACTCGCCTTTCAAAGCAGCACGAAGAGCTCGACGCCATGTATAACTGGTGCAAGACTGCTGGTATAGCTCGCTCCTCCGAGTATCCAGAAGTCGAGAAGATCCCCAAGAACAGACTCGACGTGTTAGACGACATTATCAAGCGAAAATCTGCCAACGCACATAATGAGAATGTGCCTACCTCAAATCCCGAGCCCGTTTCTGTCGTAGAGAAAGAGCCAGCGGATGCAGCCCCATCAGAAGATATGAACGCAATTAAGGCGTTGCCCGCGCCTGAAGGATTTGTAGATGATACGGAGCGTAAAGATGAGCCAGAACCAACTGTAGACCAACCGAAAGAGGAGAAGAATGTTGATCAACAAGAAGCAGATCTCTTGAACTTGAGCGAAAATGAAACAAGCACTGAAGAACATGGAAATAGATTAGCTTTAGCTTTATTTGATGCCGATTCAGCCAATACTTATGCTTCTGAAACTACAGCTTCTCCCTGGGAAGCTTTCAAAGAAGACTGGGAAACAGCGTTGGTTCAAACTGCAAGTCATCTGTCTAACCAAAAGGCATCGCTTGCGGGAGGGTTCGATACTCTGATGCTTGATGGGATGTATCAGCACGGGATGACGACCCAGGCAGCTGTTTCTTCAGGTTACATGGCAACTGGAAGTGCAAGTAGTGTTGCGTTTGGGTCGGCTGGGAAGCCAGCGATGCTGGCACTGCCAGCTCCACCTGTAAACAATGGCGGAGCTGCCTCCACGAATGGTGATCCTTTTGCCGCCTCTCTTGCAGTGGCACCGCCATCCTACGTTCAGATGTCGGAAATGGAGAAGAAACAACGGTTGTTAGTTGAAGAACAGGTAATGTGGCAGCACTATGCAAGAGATGGGATGCAGGGACTTGTGGGATTAGGGAAGATGCAGCAGCAGACTCAGTATCCTCACAATACAAGAATGTACTAAAAGGTGAATGGAGTGTGACAACGAGTAGGATTGGTGGCAGTACATGAATATGGAATGTAATAATACTAAGAAAAATTATTAGCAGATTATGATTTTGAAGACGTACAACTTTATATACAGATACATAGAGTGATTATTAGCTAGGATATACTAAAGCCCTTTGTGAATTTGACTTTGGCAGATTATGATCATGATGGTGGTGAACTTTGATTTAGTTTCTTGAGTCTAACATCCAAGTTTCAACCTGAGACATAAAATTTGAATTTTGAAACAAATATGATACAGATCTTTTATTTTTGACGTGGAATCCGCATCCGCTATTCTGTGGGTGTACACGTAAACCATTAACCTTAACGCAACACTCGACAAATTAGTCACATTAGTTGGATAAACTGCACTAAGTAAGCTTTTGCGGGAATCAAACTTGACCATTATTTATGATATAGAGCTTTTGTGTGTATATAGTTCATGAATATATTATAGTACGATCTTACATCACACATGACACAATGCTTTGGTAAGAGAATAATATATGATGAAAAGGAAGATGAAGATGGACGAACCACTGAAGCTTATGAGATTCTTCCAAGCTCAACCCAACAAAAGCCCACGATGATATTGGGCCCACAAGCCCATATTACTTCCACCATGAGAAACAAATCATGCATACATAATAAGACATGAAAGTGTCCCATCCAACTTAGATTTGCATTAATACAACATTTCTTAATAATAACAAAAACAATATCAATAGACCTAATTCTTTTATTTAGACCTAATTAGGCAAACTTATTTCATCAAGATCATCCATTGACAGGAAAACTTCATCCAAGCATGAAAGCTCTATCCCATCATCATCCCCGTCGTCGCAGTCGCCTTCGTATACTCGGCATACGACCCATTTACTGTAATCCTAAGAGAGAAAATAAAAATAATAATTTTTGTCACTAAAATATATGAAGTCACTAACATATCGATTTCAATATATACTTACATTATTGTTGGAGTTTCTTCTTGATCTTGATGATCTGGTGCTACTCGAGCTCGAATCGGATAGGCTAAATTCTTGCATTATCCAACTGGTCTTCACGCCTTGGGAATCAGATTCGCCAATGTAGAACTCATAGTGCTTCTTAATGCCAATTCTTTGGCCAGAACTTGAATAAATGGGCTCATCCTTAGCCCCAAATGGCTGCCAATATCCACTTCCTGTGACCCTACTTTGTGTCTTCCTGCTGTAGAAATAACATCTCCTTCCTTCCGCCATTGCCTTACCTACAAATATACTTACAAAACTTTAGTTAATATATATGCATATATAATGATAAAATAGTAAGGAAAAGATTATCTATTACCATTTAAATCCCAAGGATCATAGGGATAGAGATCAAGATCCGGGATGATATCCGGATGGCACGGCAAGAGCTTGGTTTTGCGATGAAGGAAATGGACGACGAGCTCTTCGTCGGTCGGGTGAAACCGAAACCCCGGTGGCATGTTGAAACTCATGTTATGCTTACTCAACAGATATTAGCTGAGCACCCAAAAACTGAAAATTCAAGAAATTATAGATGATCAATGTATTTTATTATTAGGGTTTTGTAAAGGAAAAGAGGTAGACGAGATATTAAATTAATGTATATTGTGGAGGCATCGATGGTGGTTAATTATATAGTAAGGTGGGATCGAGTGTGGGCTTTTAATTAATTTGCGATGACGTGAAATGGAAGAATGTTTGTTGACCATTATATTGTGTGTGTCAATTATATATGTAATTTCTCGATATAAATGTTTGAAAAAATTATAATTTTAGTCGTATTATAAGTCGTCATATTTTGGATTTTAATCGTGTGCGTAATTTGTCAGAGTTTATTTTTCATTCAATAAATTGAATTTTTTTTACCCAATGAAATTCATTTAACTATCGAATATTATTTATGTGACACAATCACTGATATGAAAAAATAAATATCATGTTATACAAATTTAAACTCAAATAAGAAATGTTTGATGAGTTTAGTGGCTTCGGTGTAAAAACTGAACAAAACAAAAAAATTAAAATTATTATATGAAAATCAAACTTTAAACAAATTATAAGACGAAAATCCAAATCATTACAAATTTCTCTAAAATCCTTGGTAAGTACATCAAAGACAAAAGCAAGAGAAGAATATATCATCCCACTTCATGCTTATATCATCAAACTCTAATGTGTCCACGTGGTAAGTTGCGGATGAACTAATGTGGATGGGCCCACATTTCTCCAGGTGCCAACTTAGTGCTGCAATTATTACATAATTAAGTTGTCCCAAATTTTTTTATGACATAAAATAATTATGAAGCTTTTGTATGCCATGTAAACATGTACATACGTAGTAAATACGTACAATTTAAAACACAAAAATATTTCACATATTTATTTTATAATTATGTAACAAGAAGATATATAGTTAAGTCGACTCACTGGAATCCGAATAATATAGATATATTGGTTTAAATTCTGACAAATACATATTTATATATGTAATTATTTCGGATTTGAATCATCTACTGTGTTGAAAAACACAGCACTTAGTGTTGTGCACTTTTACACAAGATGATCAATATGTGATCATCTCGTGTAATCTGACAACTTTTTAAATTTATCTGGTAAGATGTCCACAAGATGATCACGTGGTCATCTCATGTAAAAAGTACACAATACCAAATGCTGTGTTTTCAACACCGTAGAGGATCCAAATCCAATTATTTCATATGTTGATTTTACACAAATTAGTAAAATATTGAATTGGAAGATAAATGGGATACGCATAATATATCGCGAGTGGAGGATAGGATTTGCAGTGATATATGTCCACTATGGTACTGCAGTCCCATTAGTTCGGTACAGTCCATACACCTTGTCCGTACGTACCTAGAAACTCTAGCAATAGATAGGGATGGTGGTGGAGCGAGGCGAGAGTCGGTTTATCATCCTCATCTTCGTCCTCGATAATCTCAAGACATCAACTAACTCTTGAGAGTTGTTCTCTTGGAAAAAGTATTTGCAAAATATGATGCTCTGATTCAATAAATTACTTGATATTGATGTTCTGTTGTTTGTTTCGGATCATTAAGGAAAATGCTTGTTAGTTTCTTGGATTAGTGGTATGCATGCCACAATTTCTTGAACAAAAAACTTCTTTTAAGTACAATTTCTTGCACTTAATTATATTGAATAAGGCGAGCAAAATCTATAATAATGTCGATGATAATATATATTTCTCTGGAAAAATTAAGTCGAAATTTATAAATTTTATATCAGCTCGCATTTTTTTAAGGGAAATAATTATATATTTGTATTCATTGATTGCATTATTGGATAAGTAGTTGGTCATGATCAAAAGTGTTCCTTCCACTGCTCACAGATTGTGTGGATACAAATTTCTTTTAGGCAAAAACTACGGTTTCATGGGTCGTATTTGTGATACGAATCTCTTTTTTGGGCCATCCATGAAAAAATATTATTTTTTATGTTAAAAGTATTACTTTTTATTGTGAATATGAGTAGGATTGACCCGTCTCACAGATTAAGATTCGTGAGACGGTCTCACATGAGACCCACTCATTTTTTTATAGTATATATATCTATATATATATATATATATATATATATATATATATTATTATATATATGTCCAGACCAAGCAACTTATAAATTAGTCGAGCAGATATCTATATATGTCGGATTCAAGATTAATCAAACTTACAAAGTTGTCAAAAACCTACTGTTTCAGTACTTCAAACTCGAGAATTTATTTTCGAATAATGATAAAACGAGTAATTTTGGAATTTCTATTTTTTTTTTAAAAAAAGATAATAATAATAATAATCTGTGATATTTTATAGTGTAAGTTTTTAAATAATTTTATTTAATTTATTTCACTATCTGATCATAAGTCATACAACTCGTACCAATGACTTTCTTTGATCTTAAAATTCAAGGATTGAGTCTCATTTGAGACCGTCTCATGGATCTTAATTTGTGAGACGGATCAACTCTACTGATATTCACAATAATAATTTAAGAGAATATATTTAATTCAAATTAAAGTGGAGAGACAATTAGATTTTTTATGATTATACGGGGTTTGAGGATTTTGGCTATTACTTGAAATTGAATTCAGATATCTACCAAAAAAAAAAATTGAATATATCCTTTTTCTTGATAAAAAAAGTGGTCATTTTCTAGAACAGAATCCACAAAATTTGTGCTTATCTTTTTCAGGCACGAAGTTTCCAGAAACGTGGCATTATTACCAAAGTATCATCCATGATGTGAAATGTAAATATGATCGATATCAATCAATCACCATTCCGAAATAGAAAGGATTATGATTATGCCGTGGTTAAATTGAGTTACTTTGGATAAAATCTTGTTTCCTTTTACACAATTATTAGTCAATGCATACCTTCAAAACTTACATGAAATATGATCAGAATAAGTAGGAATTGAACTTAAAAAAAACTCCGATTGCTATTGAAGTCGAATCGTTTATCTTGATATTTTCAAATTTCTATTCGAGATCTAAATTCTTCGTCATCGAATCGATCATGTCGATTGATAAAAAAAATTACATTGACATGGTTTGTGTCACTTGAATTGCAAATTATAAAATGAGGAGCCCCTGACAGATTCTTTGTGGCATAAGAATTAGTCGTTTTACCCTTTTTACCTATTCAGTTTGGTTTCCCATGTTGCTGATTAGTAATTAGTGGATAGCCATGATCTGTCACAAGTCCAATAATGAAAATTGGATTATATTAACCAAAATAATTAAATAAATTGATAAAATGGATTAAAACTAAGCAATTGAGAAGATCTTAAGCAACTTAGGTGGAGGGGTCCATTTTATCAATGGAACAAAACAGTCGTATCCCTACCTTTTATCAAATATTTTTGAGTGAGTCTGTTGTGAGATGGTGTCACGAAACTTTATCTGTGAGACGGGTCAACCTTACCGATATTAACAATGAAAAGTAATATTTTTATCATAAAAAGTAATATTTTTTCATGGATAACCCAAATAAGAGATCTAGCTCAAAAAATACGACCCGTGAGACCGTGTCACACAAGTTTTTGTCAATATTTTTATATGTAATTTTTGACTTGGGCCAAACATTTCTTTATAATAAAAAGGAAATTTTTAATTGTTTTTAAATAAATAATACCTAATCATTAAATATTTTACTTTTTTGTGGGGGATCGACATATATTCAGAAACAGTAAAATTCAAGCTTTTGTTGAAGAGTGGACTCGACTTTTTTTTGTTTTCAATTAATAATTAATGGATTCATAAAGCTTTGGCTTCAAGGTATATATAATGGGGTCAATGATTTGTGGCATGAGGATCACAGTTGCTTGCTTGGAGCTGCCGGAATATGAACAGTCGGCCTGAGGGCTTACGAGATTACCTGCTGTCAAGTTTCGGTTTGACGTAGGAAAACTCATTTTTTGTCCAAAGTTGGTACAATTTGATGGACAATCAAATCCGTATTTTACTAAAAAAAATTAATAATAATTTACTGGTTGAAGACTAAATAAATCAGATGAGAAAATACAAAATACAAAATACATACAAGAAAACACAGACCCAAAGTAATTTACTCTGTGATATCCAAGGTTCATGTGCATTTTTTTCACGTCCCAATTGTTTATAATAAAAACACATAACGGTTGAACTTGATTCTGAAACCTGGAACCTGGACTTTGATGCCATGTTAACACATCCCCTCTATATATACGACCCTCATGTAAACTTATTTGGGATAACTAACAAATCTTCCCGTGTCAAAAAAAATTGCAAATTGAGCTAAAAAGGAGTAATGAGCGATGGTCATTCATTCTGACATCAACAAACAAAAATTAAGTGAAGTTACATAGAAACAATACAAAAGCAAACAAAGGAAGATCCAGCGAAAAGACTTGCAACAAATCGAGATTCCAACATTTCAAACAACTTGTAACTGGAAATTCTGCAAATCACAATGCTGGCGAAATTCCTTCATCTTTAGAGGATTATTATTATTTTAACAGAATCATTATCAACATTTTCACAAAAGAGTATAACATTTAGAATCGATCTTGCAAAACAAAAGAGGAAAAAGACGACTGACTGACTGTTACGGACCATGCTATGACCTCGACGACATGACTTGGTTTGAATTAAGCTGTTCATGAATTTGTCTGAATTTCTCCTTAAGCCGGTGTATCTGCAGAGCATATGACAATTTAACAAAACAACAATAAAATAAGAAACAAGCATTTAAAGACACATGAGAAATTATGACAGGAAAATACCCTTTTGAGCTCGATTTCTGTTTCTCTCTTTCGCTGTCCCAGTGAATGTCGTAAACTGGTGATGTTGAAAACATTATCTAAATCATCTTCAAATGCAGATTCTAAATCGTCCCGTAGAAGTGCAGGTAACTTGTCAACAACGGGCATTAGAAGAAAACAGTTGAACTGCAAGAAAGAAGCCATGGTTAAGGAGTCCGTAAAATTACAGTCTAATCCTATTCTGGATGGCCAGTTTGCATACACATGTTAAGGACAACCACCTCGAGTGAATCAATGTGTTATCAAGTGAACTTTTTTGAAGCCGTGGTTACAGCAACCAAGATAATTATACGAGAGTGCAAAAAAATAATGTGGCATAGTTCACCATGGGCAAGTCAAATGACACTGCAGTATGCAAATTTAAATCAAGAAAAGGGTATGCAAGTTTATAAACCTTTAGTTCTGCGGATGCAAGAAAATATTCTCTGATCCCATGAAAAATTTGTTGAACTAATGCATAAACAATCCGTTCAGAGGAAGGAGCAAGCCTTCTGTTCCATAGTGTGCTATCCAGAAGGTCAGCCAGCCTTGTCTCGGTTGTTGCAATACTAGTTGCAGAATCATTTCCAGAAGCCAAATGGTTGAGTTTTACATCTGACTTCGACTTATTCTCTAGCTTACCATTGGCTACAGATCCAGATGATAATTCAGAAAACGAATTGGCGGAATGAACACCAGCGGTAGACTGCTCCGCTCCACCAAACGAGTCCAAGAACTGACGTAATCCAGCTCGATTCTGCAATGTAATAGTGTGCAGACAGATAGCTAAGAATATGAAAACAAATAAGGAGCAATATTTACAAATTACAGACATGTTTTGCTTATCTGATGTATCATAAATAACTTTCATATTTTCCATCAATAGACTCTCAAATCCAGATAGGCCAAAGTAAGCAGGGGCAACAATGGTCAATCCCCATTCCACCACAGCTCCCTCTAGGCAAAAAACAAGGAAAGAGCACGAATACTTCCAATTCCCAAAATATATTTAGTGACTTGTTAATGTCAATCACTCACTATCCTAAAGCATTTAGGACTGTGGTCGCTTCATTTCATATAAATGTCTATAAATTGAGTTTTCATCGAGTGGGGATACATATGCACCAAAGATATTAATGTCACATGACTCGCACCTCAACCAAGACCTGAACCTTCGAATTGAAAAAGAAAATACATAAAACATAGGGTTTTTATTAAAATTAATTTAAATTAAAATTTTTTTTCAAAACTAATTGAAAAAAAAAACCATTTCAAAACTACTGCAATCCGCGCTTACGGAGCGCGGACGCTGCATACGTGGATCAGCGTCCGCGCTCCGTAAGCACGGACGATGGTCTATGTCAGCAGCAAATAATATTAGCGACGGAAAATATATATAAACCGTCGCAATTGAGCGGCGGTTTTTACAACCGTCGCTAAACCGTCGCTAATAGTTGCGACAGTTTATAAACCGCCGCTGTAATGGAATCCGCGACGGTTTAAACAACCGCCGCTAAGTTAGCGACGGTTAAACTGCAATCCCAAACCGTCGCTAAATGCACATAATTTTAAAAGAGAATTTGCACGGTGCGAAAAGCTATTTTTGTCGCAGTGAAGACAGAGGAAAAAAAAGACAAGAAATTGGGATGTTCATCGGTCGGTTTTTTTTTTTATTTCGGTTTTAAAAATATATGATCCGATATCCGAATCATTTTTCTTCATATCGGTTCGGTTTTCTATCAAAACAGGTTCGGTTAGTTGGGTCGGTTAATTCGATTTTGATATAATTATTTAAATTAATAATATAAATATATTTTAAAATATAATATGTTAACTTTCTACATGTTTTCTTAGTAAAATCTTTAAATATAAGGTCTAAATTAATTAAAACTAGTTTTAATTATAATTGGATCGTCGATCGGGATTATAATGAGATTATAATTAAAACTAGTCTTAATTAGTTTAGACCTTATATTTAAAGATTTTACTAAGAAAACATGTAGAAAGTTAACATATTATATTTTAAAATATATTTATATTATTAATTTAAATAATTATATCAAAATCGAATTAACCGACCCAACTAACCGAACCGTTTTGATAGAAAACCGAACCGATATGAAGAAAAATGATTCGGATATCGGATCATATATTTTTAAGACCGAAATAAAAAAAAAAAACGACCGATGAACACCCCAATTATGATTCTTGTCTTTTTTTTCCTCTGTCTTCACTGCGACAAAAATAGCTTTTCGCACCGTGCAAATTCTCTTTTAAAATTATGTGCATTTAGCGACGGTTTCTGATGCATTTAGCGACGGTTTAACCGTCGCTAACTTAGCGACAGTTGTTTAAGCCGTCGCGGATTCCATTGCAGCGGCGGTTTATAAACTATCGGAACTATTAGCGACGATTTAGCGACGGTTGTAAAAACCGTCGCTCAATTGCGACGGTTTATATATATTTTCCGTCGCTAATATTATCTGCTGCTGACATAGACCATCGTCCGTGCTTACGGAGCGCGGACGCTGATCCACGTGTGCAGCGTCCGCGCTCCGTAAGCGCGGATTGCAGTAGTTTTGAAATGGTTTTTTTTTTTCAATTATTTTTGAAAAAAAATTTTAAATTTAAATTAATTTTAATAAAAACCCATAAAACATAATATTATTCATATGCCATAACAAACAGACCCTTTAAAAAGATATTCAGCATCCACTCTCAAGACAGGAATTAGGAAACACGTGATTCACTAAAAGTCTTAAACTCTGCAGCATGTTGAAAAGATAAGTGACCAAACAAGGAACGGAAAGAAAAATTCATTAATAAATTCAAATGGCAACATCACTACCTTATTGTGGAGAGACCACGAAACATAACGAGTGGTGCTTACTAGGTCCTCCAAACACCTGCAATATTTGAAATGAAACATCAGTATAAATCCTATAAATGAGTAAATTGACAACAAAATGATATCAATGGAATTCAAATTCTACTACTTATGCAGGAAGTCAGGAACAAAACAATGCCCAAGTACTAATACTCTACTTTTTTCGTGTCGAGAAGTTGTCAAGGCTATAGGATCAACGCAATGAAAACAGTCCATTGCTACATAGATGTTTAAATGAGAAATCATAAAAATTGTAAGACTGCATTGAAGCACGAACCATATATTTAATTAACTGTTATAATTTTTTATTCTTTTATAGCTCGTTGTTTATGGTACAATTGAAATATAGGGTCCCAGCATATATTTTCAGTCACATGAAAAACACAAGCTTTAACAAAGCTCGAAACAGAAGGAGATCCACAGAAATCATCAGTTTTTTGAGAGAAGAACAACCTTTATTAGCTAAACTGTGCACTTTCTTTCTGTGCAACATATATAGGTAAGTGCCTCCTTTGTATACCAGAAAAAAAACAAATGGGTTTCCATGCTTGAAAACTAAAATATAAACAATTTAAAGGAAAAGATTAATTTTCATCAAACGTATGTACCCATTTGATAAAATTAAGTAGAATAACTTTTGTATATGTTGTTTAAAGTAATAAAAACAACAAAATATTGCTCCATATACACAAATATAACACAGTAGCTAAAGGAAGAGCATCTGAATTAACTCAAGGTTCCATGATCACTTGGAAAAGCCACAGTTGTTACAATCAGTTCATGAGAACATGAAACGTCAAGGCTGTTATACTAACTTTTCATTGCATGAATGTTCAGTTGATTCAGCAAAGTTGTTGAAGGCAGCAGAAACACGCTTCAGAAAAACTTCATGGTCACTCAAATATTCACCATCTTTCTGTTGGAAATCAAAAAAAGTATAAGTGGTAAGAAACAAATAAATAACACCAGCTGGCTCAAGTTCAAAAAGGGAGTTATCGTGAAACCAGCAACATACAAACTACAAAGCTTACCTGGAGAAGAAAAACTGAGATGGGAAGCATTCTCTTTAGAATGTGTAGCAGTCTAGCACCCAACTGGTGCACAGAAAACAACGAACTTTAAATTTGGTATATCTAGAAAGCAATATTCGTTATGGAAAACACTCAAGTCAATGTACGGCCAGAGGGTAAGGGGGTGATCAAAATTAACAGGTCCCAATAGTTCACTGACAAGAAACAAAATGGATTCATGAGGTGAAAACAAAGCCTTTCAATTCAATGTCAAAAACCACAAACTTTTACGAATAGGCTCCTCTAGTATGGTTTTCATCCAGTAAGAGTGACAGTGCATTGCTCAATCTCGGCACTTGATTTTTGAAATACAAGTTTATACATGAAAAAATCTTTAGTTTTTATTAGCAACCGACAAAATGCCGTAATGTAAAGGTGGAAATACAGTTATAAAAGGCATTGAATTCATCACCTGATGGAGAAAAGGTTCAAAAGTATCACGAGCCTTCGCAACAGCGATGACACAAGCTGTCCTAATATCCCAAATGTGAAATAATATAGATTAAGTAACAAATATATTGAGAAAGACTGACCAGAATAATTAATTGGACACAGCTATAAACAATTAATACCTGGAATAGTTTGTTCCATCATGGATGTCCTCAACTCCACATGCATTGACAATTTCTTCACGTGTAACAGGAGGACATTTGATTCCCCCAACAACAAAACGAAACTCCGCCATTGCACGATGATATTGAGCACCTCCATAAAGACGCATTCCTGCATTCTGAACAGCAACAACATAAATAAAACTCCTGTGAGAACGCAGAAGAACATCACTCGATCCCATGGCAGCAATCGGTAAAAAAAAATATAGGAATCTAATTAATGTTATTGGAAGCAAGAATAAATAAAATCGCAACCATAAAACTATCAGCAGGCAAGATGATTATGACACTTATGGCCAAAAGCGGATAACTAACAAAGCATAAAATCAGATTCTTAAATTACGAAAAATTAAACTTCTTAAAAGATAAAGACTCTTTCAATCCTTATGGAGAGGATAAAATACCCAATGTAAAACCTTTTTTTAAGTGTTGACGAACAGCTTCAACTTGGAAAAATACAATTAAATTGCACATACATCAAATGTGAGGGAGAATAGTTTCTAAAACAAAAACATATACTCGATGGCATGCATAAGTAAGCATGCTCCTTTCAACAATTTCCATGAGAACAGAACAAGAGGGAAAATCATAACCCAAAATAAATAGAAAAACTGGCGTGGAAAGAAAGGAATCGTGATAAATGCATTCCGCATTTCTTTTTCATACACAAAACACGAAGATGCATGGAGGAAAAGGATTCACATTTGCAAAATACACAGCTACTTACAGGTATTAACTTCTGAGGCAACTGAAGGCCATCAGAGCCAATAAATGATCCTCCATTGACCCTCTCATCTTGTAGCGTTTCACCTGTAGAATGAACAGAGTTGAGCTACCAATATATTAGAAAGAAATCTAGTGCATAAAATAATCCACGCATTATGGTTGTTTATCCAATCCAACTACGGTGACCTGTTGATAGATGCCCCGTAATCATTTACATGAATCAAAAGGATGACATTTTACAATTGAAAACATCATATGAAAATCAACGTAATGAACCAAACATGATATAGAGAGGCGAATAGAAGTGAACATGACAATGAAAATGAATATGGGCACAACAAAACAGGAACTATCTATAACAAGACTAAAACTAGATTATATGGTTGAAATTGTGAATAACATGGATGATGTTTTCTCTTTGCCGAACTATTGAGTGGTCACAAAGAGTTACCAAATTTATCCGGTGGAGCAACAACCGCTCCTTTCAGCAGAAGTGATAACTGAGCAATAAAAATATAATCAGACATGGAAGCTTCAAAGGCAAAGATGAATATTTCATACTGGTTAGTAGGAAAACAAACAATCAACTATCTCAAGATATAAATAAATTATGCCAAAAAATAAAATGTAAATGATCAGCCAGATTATTTTTAAAAGCTAGCAAAGTTCATGCAAAAAGAGGTGCAGTCTGGTGGCAAATATGCCAGTGAATATGTTATATATGGCGGCAAGCTTAGCTTGTTTATCTGTCAATTTCTACTAGGGACGGTGCTTGAAAATTAATAATAGTTAAAAGTTAAAACTCCAAATATATATTTCACCTTGGTCAAGAAAAGATCGTGGAAAGCTCTTCCTTTCTCTTTGAGCTTTACTTCATCCAAAGTGCTGGGGAAAGGCCAACAGCAACAACAACTCAATTCGAAAGGCCAAATGTCACACAAGTCATTTCCGTTTAATGTGATAAAGAAGAAACAGAAACCAAACAAGCAAATAGGCCATCAACAGAAACACAAATTTCAACCGAGACTTCAGAGAAAATTTTAAAAGTGACGAAAACAAAATTTTCCTACTTCTACTGATTTTGCAATGTAGGTTGAATAGAATCACCAAGAAAGTACTCTTCTGCTGACGTTCACCGCTAAAATATTTTAAAAAAATTAATATCCTATGTTCTGAGGAAACTTCAAACCTTAGTTCCTGATTTGTGTCGTTTAGCTTCTTTGTTGTGCTTCGATACTCTTTTTCAAGAAGTTGAATGATCAGTGGTACACTGTCCATATACCTTAAAATACATGAAGATCACAGAACAGTAAGTTACAGCATTAATGGTCACTCATATGCGGCAATATGTACACTGTATACCTTCTCTGCAGCAACTCCTCCAAGAATAACCGAAGGCTGCTAACACCAATTCTGCTTCTTTCAGGTTTTGAAAGTGTCCTGCCTAACTTTTCCTCCAAAACTATTATATCTTCTATCTCCCTCAATGATATAGCCTGACAAAGAATAAGGAGAAGATTAATTTTCAATCCATATTGGCAAGAAAGAAATTGCATCATTAAAACATAGGCAGTGCACTCCACAATGCTGAAGGTTGTAGGTGGTTACACTTACATTATTAAAATGGGCCGTTTCTAAAACACTATTGATCACTTTGTCAAGTATGATGATGTCTGACAGAAGCCCTAGAATGCATAGGTTTTAACCAAGGGGGAATCATCAGTAGTCCTGAAGAATACTCATAAATCCTTTAGATTCTTAAAGATATTTTTTTTGTATTGATTGACTGGATATAAAGGTTTGAGACCAGTCATAACTAAATATGAACTTGGGATAGAAAACACAGGCCTCGAGATAAGACCAATGCCAATTTCTGTAAACTGTTACTTGGAATGAACTAACTTAAAGTTTTTGCAAATTGTGACTGAATCTGCCTCACCCTGACCAGTTAAACAAAACTGCAATTTACAAAGTATAGTGAAAGGAATATTTTATTCCTTTATTATTTTGCTAAATTGATATTATCAATTTATGATTTTGCCTTTCTAGATTATCAAATCTTGCTTGATTTAATTTAAATGATAATATCTTGGTTTACTTATTTGTAGATTATGAGATCTTGTTTGATTTAATTCTAGATGATAATAACTTGATTGATTTATATCTAGATATTATATGATTTGTTTTTAATATGATTTATATCTCCAAGATATTCTATCCATGTTTAAAAGAGTGTTATCCCTAATGGAAATATGTTTTCCATATTTTGTAGGACTCTTCTATTGAATAACTTTTAGGTCAAGCCATCTATTTAAATATGAGAAGTCTTGCAGCCGTACAGTGGGGTTCTGAGAGTGCTTTTAGAGAGAGAGAAAAAAGGCTTTAGAGAGAGAAGAGGCTTTTGGTGAGAGAGGCTTTTCAGTGTGTTGGACAGTGTGCTTTTCACATAGAAAAATCAGAAGAGTCCAACATTTATTTGTTCTACAGTTTTTTGTGTGATCGTGTGATCACTTTGTTGTGGAGAGGAGGTGTTGGAGTTTTCAGAGTGCACATAAAGGTCGGCACAAGAGTTCTTGCTTAGAAGAAAAATACGAGAGCCGAGCCTTTCCTTGTGAGAAGTTTTCGTGCGATCGGGAGATCACTTTACAGCGTAGGAGAGCTGCTGGATTTCTCTGAACACACACAGAGTTCAAATATTGAAGATTTTCGTGTTGAAGATTTTGTGTGATTGATTCGCATATACAGTGTTGCCGATTGGTGTTGCCAACACTCAAGAACAACACTGACGCAGAGTGTTGATCGAAGAGTGGTTTCGTTTGGTTTAAGCAACACACTTTTTTTATTTAATGCATCTAGTTTTTATGTTGTTTGTTTTGATGCATTTTAATCCTTGGTGTGTCAAGGAATTTGGTTTTGTTTTCTCACTAGTATTGTTTTGGTGTAAACGATTTACATAATTTTTCTAGTGAATTTTTTGCCATGAGGCATTGCACAAGTATTCGTACTTGTGCATAATTTAAATCTGGTGTTAATTTATTAAAGTTATATTTGTGTGTTAAATACTTAACTTCCGCTGCCGTGTTGCGTACAGTGTTGACAACACCGGACACAACACTAACTTCTGATACACACATTATAATGTTTAAATTTACTTCCTGCACAACAATTCCTTACAAGTGGTATCAGAGCCAACGCTTGATACACTAAGTGATTGATTCTGGTTTATTGTTGTTTTTGTTTGCAGGAAATTTTACAGAATCTCAATGGACGTACTCTCTACAAACACTGCTGTTTTGAAGGAAAAATGCTGGCTGCAAGTCAACCCGCACGGTGTTGCCTCTGGTGTTGCAACACCGGGCCGCAACACCACTTCAAAAACCTTGTGTCTCAATGCTAAATCTCACGGTGACTCAGGTAATCATGAAATCCAGGATACTGATTCTGATGAACTCACATTTGAATGTGTGCAGGCTATGTATGAGGAGCTATACGAAGATTGGATCAAAAGAAATAAAATAAATTCAATCCTCTCTAAGGATAATGCTGATCTGAAAGAATCTGTGTCTCGACTTGAAGTTGTGCTTAGCAAGAATGATCTTGAATTGTGCAAAGTCAAGGAGGAGCTTGAGAAGGCATCAAAGACTCTTGCAAAATTCAACTCAAGTTCGTCAAAACTTGACTCGATGCTAACTATGGGAAAGGACAACAGAACTGGTCTTGGATATGTTGAAAGCACATATGAACATGGTGAAAACTTCCAATTCTAAATCAAAATCAACCATGTTTGTAAAGGCAAGCGAAGACCGCTCTGTCCCCTTAACAGTGAACCCTCCTATGGAGAATCTGCAAATCTCAAAGCTAGCATCGGAACAAAGGCCGAAACAAAATAGAGCTTCTTCATCTCCTTTGAAAGTTGATCCTCCAGTGAAGATATCACAAATCAAGAAACCAGTGTCAACTTCCAAACCAAAGCAAAGAAAGCGACATTTTATCTGCCACTACTGCTATAAGCCTGGGCACATCAGACCTTTCTGCTACAAACTAATAGACGACTACCTAAATTGGAAATCAAATCGGGTGTTGCCCACAGTGTTGTCCAACACCAGGCGCAACACCGCAGTCAAGAAATCTTCCACAAGAAAAGTTTGGGTACCTAAAACTGTTATTCGATGCAATATCATTTATACTTCTTTAAAAACTAACATTGCAGGTGCATGGTACTTTGACAGTGGGTGCTCACACCACATCACAGGATCTAAAGAACGCCTCACGGATTATGTTGAAGTAAAAAGTGGGTGTGTAACTTATGGTGGTGGTTCCAAAGGAAGAATTGTAGGCAAAGGAACCCTGAATGTTGATGGGCTTCCTGAACTTCATAATGTTCTACATGTTGAAGGACTTAACTCAAACTTAATAAGCATAAGTCAACTTTGTGATGATGATTTACATGTTAAGTTCAATAAAAATAATTGTGAAGTTTTTAATGATGCCAATGTTTGTGTAATGTCAGGTACTCGTTCAGCGGACAATTGTTATCAATTGGGAGAAGGTGATGGTTGCCGAAGTGCCAAGGTGAGTGATTTAGACATATGGCATCAAAAACTAGGACACGTGAGTATCAATACCTTGAAGAATCTGCGTAAGTTTGATGCTGTGAGAGGTATGCCCAATTTAAATTTAGGTGTTGTGTATGTCTGTGGTCCATGCCAGAAAAGTAAACAAACCCGTGTTGCGCACCCGGTGTTGCAACACTTTGGGACAACACAGTGCCTTGAACTTTTGCATATGGATATACTGGGTCCAATGGATATTGAGAGCTTGGGTGGTAAGAAATATTCGTTTGTTTGTGTTGATGATTTTTCGCATTTTACTTGGGTAAGTTTTCTTAGAGAAAAATCTGATACATTTGATGCTTTTAAGAAGTTGAATGCTAGGATAACAAATCTGTTTGATATAAGGGTGGTTAAAATAAGAACCGATCATGGTGAGGAGTTCGAAAATTCTCATTTTGTTTCTTTGTGTCATAAGAAATGTATCAGTCATGAATATTCATCTCCGAAGACCCCTCAAAAAATCGGCATAGCTGAAAGGAAAAATCGAACCCTCCTAGAAATGGCTCGGGTCATGCTTAGTTCTAAGAATGTGTCAAAATGTTTTTGGGCCGAAGCTTTAAATACGGCATGTCACATTTCCAACCGTGTTTATTTAAGGAATGGTTCTACAATGACCTCATATGAGATTATCATGGGAAGAAAACCAAACCTTAAATATTTTCATATTTTTGGATGTGTAGGTTATGTGTTGAATGATAGAGATCATCTAGCTAAATTTGATTCAAAAAGTGTTAAATGTCTCTTTCTTGGATACTCTACTAATGGCCGTGCTTATCGTGTATTTAATCTGAGAACTAGGACTACAATGGAATCAATTAACGTTGTGTTTGATGATTTTACAGATCTAACAGTTAAAACACCGGAGGCTGATGTAGAAGAATGGCTGGCTATAAGTGAGGCACTGACCAGAAACAGTGTTGAGTCCGGTGTTGAGACCAGTGAGGCAACACCAAGCACAACACCGCCTCTGAACCGAACAGAAACTGTGGATAATGACAACAATGATAATGATGATGTGGTGATTAATTGTGAAAGAGAAATTCCCAGCAAGATTCAGAAGAATCATCCATCATCACAAATCATTGGTGAATTACATGATGGTGTGCAAACAAGAAACAAAGAAAAGGTGGACTACCGCAAAATGATTGGTTTAATCTGCATGAGCTCCACGTTTTCCCAGGTAAGTCACTCGTGTTTTGTGTCTCAAATTGAACTCAAGAATAATAATAATGGCATTTTGAATGAGGAAGCCTATGTCAGTCAACCTAAGGGATTTAAAGATTCTCACCACGTGGATCATGTCTACAAATTGAAGAAGGCCTTGTATGGACTGAAAGTAGGTTAGCTGACAATCTGATAAACTTGAGCTTCAAACGAGGTGAGATTGACAAAACTCTTTTCATTCAAAAACTGAAATGTGATATTTTGATCTATCAAGTGTATGTAGATGATATTATTTTCAGTGCTTCATCTCAAATGCTTGTGAATAACTCTGTGGATTGCATGTCATCACAATTCGAAATGAGCATGGTAGGAAAAATAACTTTCTTTCTTGGATTGCAAGTTAAGCAATTGCATGATAGTATATTGTGACAACTCAAGTGTTATAGACATTTCTAAGAATCTTGTTCAACACTCTCGAACAAAACACATAGACATAAGACGTCACTTTATTCGAGATTTGGTTGAAAAAAGGCATAATTCGACTGAAATTTGTTAGGACTGAGAATCAACTGGCTGATATATTCACGAAACCTTTGGATTTTGAGAGATTCTCCAATCTTCGGAAATCTCTCAGCATGTGTGTACTTTTAAAAACATTTGTTCAGTGTTGTCAGTGGTGTTACCAACACCAGAGACAACATTCGTTTTTGCATGACCATTACTAGGATATTAGGCATACTGCATATTCATAATCATCCTATTTATTTGTGCAATGACTGAACAGTGGAGCCAAATTTCTGAAAGGTACCCCTGAGTGTTCATACTTCCAATCGTATGTTGAGAAATAGATTTTGCTCAAATCCAAGGCATTGAGTAGTTGAGGACACTCATGAAAATCGTGATCTTGTCTAAAGTGAAAAGATGACTTGGAAAATGTGAGCAAAAGGAGAAAAACAGAAAAGAGGTAAATAAAAAAAAATTAGAAGAAAATGGAAAAAGCTACCTAGAGGAGTCCATTGAAGACCGTTCTTCTAGTGTGGGAGCTACCACTTCTAAGTAAAAATAGTAATGGAAAAAGCTACCTAGGGGAGTCCATTGAAGACCGTTCTTCTAGTGTGGGAGCTACCATTTCTGAATCAAAGGAAAAAATTTTGGAAATTTGAATAAAACTCGGTGGTGTTGCCAGAAGGTGTTGCCAACACCAAGTTCTGTCATAGCACAGTTTATACATTGCCTGACATTTTGATAATTCATCATATTGGAGGCATATTTAGGACATGCATATTGACTTTTGTTTCGTGAATTCATCATGTGCAGTGACATATCAGTGTTGACCTATGACAGTTGATAAAAACCTTGATTATCTAGATTTTGAATTTATGTGTATACTTGTGTCAGTGAGTTATAATCGACGTGGGTTTTACTGGATTTTCTTTTGAAATCGTCGTAACACGAGTTTGAATCAATTTTACTGTTTGATTTTGGGATAGAATCGTTATGAGTGTTTTGGGTAAATTTCGGAAATATTACATTTACCATGCGGGTTTTTTTTGGGAGCTGAATGATTGAATCGGTGTATTGTTTTTGTTAGTGTAAGAGCATATATGTTTTGTTATAGTCTGATTTTGAAACTTGGCTTACATTCTGGCCAAAAAGGGGGAGTATGAGGACCAAAAATGCAAAAGAATGATGCTGAGTATCTGGAGTTGCTGAGCTTGAATGAATACTTATACTCTTTCTTTAATGCTCTTTTTAGGTTGCTTTACATGATTAATGAATTTCTCATTCGTATGACTTCTTATGTTTTCAGGTGTTCTAATGATGGTGTTGACAACACTGTCAACAACACCAGTGTTCTAACATGTTTAATTCAGGGGGAGATGAACTTTGACTCAGGGGGAGACACACTTCAATGCAGGGGGAGTTTAACTGACTGCGATGCTAACCAAGATTATCATTTTTGGATGTTTTGTCCAGAAAGGCAAAAAGGGGGAGATTGAAAGGAATATTTTATTCCTTTATTATTTTGCTAAATTGATATTATCAATTTATGATTTTGCCTTTCTAGATTATCAAATCTTGCTTGATTTAATTTAAATGATAATATCTTGGTTTACTTATTTGTAGATTATGAGATCTTGTTTGATTTAATTCTAGATGATAATAACTTGATTGATTTATATCTAGATATTATATGATTTGTTTTTAATATGATTTATATCTCCAAGATATTCTATCCATGTTTAAAAGAGTGTTATCCCTAATGGAAATATGTTTTCCATATTTTGTAGGACTCTTCTATTGAATAACTTTTAGGTCAAGCCATCTATTTAAATATGAGAAGTCTTGCAGCCGTACAGTGGGGTTCTGAGAGTGCTTTTAGAGAGAGAGAAAAAAGGCTTTAGAGAGAGAAGAGGCTTTTGGTGAGAGAGGCTTTTCAGTGTGTTAGACAGTGTGCTTTTCACATAGAAAAATCAGAAGAGTCCAACATTTATTTGTTCTACAGTTTTTTGTGTGATCGTGTGATCACTTTGTTGTGGAGAGGAGGTGTTGGAGTTTTCAGAGTGCACATAAAGGTCGGCACAAGAGTTCTTGCTTAGAAGAAAAATACGAGAGCCGAGCCTTTCCTTGTGAGAAGTTTTCGTGCGATCGGGAGATCACTTTACAGCGTAGGAGAGCTGCTGGATTTCTCTGAACACACACAGAGTTCAAATATTGAAGATTTTCGTGTTGAAGATTTTGTGTGATTGATTCGCATATACAGTGTTGCCGATTGGTGTTGCCAACACTCAAGAACAACACTGACGCAGAGTGTTGATCGAAGAGTGGTTTCGTTTGGTTTAAGCAACACACTTTTTTTATTTAATGCATCTAGTTTTTATGTTGTTTGTTTTGATGCATTTTTAATCCTTGGTGTGTCAAGGAATTTGGTTTTGTTTTCTCACTAGTATTGTTTTGGTGTAAACGATTTACATAATTTTTCTAGTGAATTTTTTGCCATGAGGCATTGCACAAGTATTCGTACTTGTGCATAATTTAAATCTGGTGTTAATTTATTAAAGTTATATTTGTGTGTTAAATACTTAACTTCCGCTGCCGTGTTGCGTACAGTGTTGACAACACCAGACACAACACTAACTTCTGATACACACATTATAATGTTTAAATTTACTTCCTGCACAACAATTCCTTACATATAGCAATTTGTAGCCTAAATTATCTTCTGAGAGCAAACCTTACACAAATAACGATGTTCGCAGAGCAGTAGAATTAAAAAGTTACGAAGAAATAAAAAATATAGAAGAGCACCGCAGATAAACATATGTATGCCGGCAAATGAAATGGGTCTCTCCTATTGGACATGATGTGGCTCAAGAGGAATAGAGTCTAACCTGTTTGAACTCATCATTTGAGCTGTAGACTGATTCATGCCCAGATCCAACTCTCCCGGAAGGCACAGATGTGAAAAAGGGTGAATCCCCTAACATGAAACCATCAAGCGTACATGCAGGTGGTGAAAGAAAAACTTCCACGTCTGAAGCCCGTGCAAACTGAGGGATTTTTGTATCAAGCTTTGTCGAGACAACCACAGTCCTTGAAAGTTCAGGATCAATCTATATGAGAGTGCAAGATGGAATTAATCATTTACAGAACAGAAAGTTGAAAGTTTTGAATAGCAAATGGCATCACAATCCCCAAGTTTTTAAGAGAGTCCTTGTTTCGGTTCAAAGTACTTCATGATCTAACTGAAGTTTGTGGATCTGTTCATATGGTCGTAGTAGAATTAAGTCACTTGTTCATTTGATAATGCAGGAACTTCCAAGGTCAGTTAAAATTCATGCAACAGAAAATGTTTCCTCATGACAAGAATACATTCAAGATTCTTATAAAAATTTTGAGTCTGCAAAGGATTCTAAAAATATTTGTTAGTGAAAAACACGGAGCATATAAGCTGATGGGGCTTGTAAAATAAGGTAACTGCATAATTCATAAGTCCTTAGCGATCTATAGCCTGGTGGACAGTCTCAAACTCTGAAAGAAGTCGACTGCTAGCAAATTCTTCTCCTTATGATGAGAATAAACCTCAGGTAGCTACTTTTGGCAATAATATTATGGTTAATGCAGGCACCTGAATTAATAGTGTAGCAAAAACGACATTACTCTATACTTCCTTGACTCTTTCCATACAAATTTTCTTTTAGAACCGTAGATGTACTTAAGCAAGTTCAACTTATCTAATACAGTTCATCAAAGTTGTTACTTATGACCTAAGAAATCAAAGCCTATAGACCCATCAAAGCCTATACATCCATTTCTATCCACTAATCCCTGAGTAAACTAATATAATGTAAGATACATTTCTTTTTCACTTGGAAACATAGTGAACAAGCTAAGAGAATTTCATTATTTCTTGGCTATTGAATTAATTTAACCTACATAGATATTTTCTTAGCCATATCTCTTCAGAAGATTAAAGCGTATATATTGATGGAATGTGGACTTCCCTGCCTATAAATAGAAAGAAGCTTCTATAAGACGTATATGACCATGTTAGCATGTACCATACGAACTGACGGTTTTCATCAAGGGCGATTCTATGGTTCAGCACTCATGCATAATGTATGTATGTTCGGATGAGTCCTAGAGTTTTTTGTTCAAGCAGTTGTCAAAATAAACAAGACATGAACATACTTGCATCACTACCCTCCGTGTTGTGGCATTACTCCAATCACTACAATCTTCAAGGCATAATATGATAAATTCCTTGTGCTGCATCTTATTTCGCACTATTGACTCCACAGCACGAGCTTGAATTTGCTATAAAAGGTTCTTAGCATTCAGACGATGATATGTGATCTCGAAGCGAAACTAACTGAGATGAAATTAGAATCTTACCTGCAATCCCCGATTTTTTCGAGCTGGGGCTGGAGCAACAAGTCCAGGAGTGTCTATAATGGTAAGGTTCGGACAATACTTGTACTCTATTCTAAGTATGATTTCTTTTGAGGAAAACTGGGAAGGTTCTCGCTCTAACCTCATGTTTTCAGCTTCAATGTATGCCTGCAGTAGGACAATCATCACATCCATTGATATTGAAAATATATGCAATTATACATGAAAGGCACTACGGGTAATACAATGTTAAGTATTCATTAAGAAGAAAAATGCCCAGATAAGCTTTGTTGAAGATTTGGTCATAACTTCCAATATATGTTGAAAGATGGAAGGAAATAAGTTATACCCTACAGAAGATGAATGTAACAATTTATTGCACCCTTAAACCAAAATATATAGGGCTGGAAAAGAGAGAACTTCACACGATTTCAGTTCGAAATAAGCCAACGATGCCTGAAAAATGTGCACGTATTGTTTATTTCCATCAAAGTATTCTTCGACATAGATTAACATTTCGTACTCGTTCTTCCAATGGATAGCCACGACGTAAAAAATACTCAAATGCATGCATAATAATTTTTTTTTTCTAAACAGCAAGTGAATCGTCAAAAATACTAAAAAAATCACCTTTCCATGTCTCCGATTGACAAACTGGTCCCCGCCAGTTCACAACCAATTGTTACACCCATTTTAGCACAAGTATTTTGCATTTTGTTAGAGTCAGTATTAAATACTGAAACATGGATACCTGAACTTCTTGGAGGGATTTTTCTTGCGGAACAGAAGGATCCGAATCCGATAGAAGGTGGCAAAGCGGGGTGTCACAATCGGGATTGAACTTCATATGCAAGGTAATGGGACGACGCGTCTTGGTTCCGCCACCAACATGGTTGAACTGAAAGCCCATAAGAGCCTCAACAAGCGCGCTCTTCCCGTCAGTCTGGTGGCCCACCACCAGGACCGCCGGCGCGTCGAACGGAGTGGAGAATTCCTGAGCCAGCCCATGGAGCTCATTGTAAGCTTCGTATAGCTTCCACTGGCCTCCATCCATTTCGGCAGACCTACCAATGTTGATTTTCTCGTCTTTTTCCACCATTTGCAGTATGTATGTATGTATGTATCTCACCACTGCGGGTGGGCAGGAGAAGTGTGTGACTGAGAAGACTGTTATCGGAAAGTCGTTTGGAGCTTTTTGAAAATATATTTTAGACCTCTGGCGTGTTCTATTTATCCTTTTCCATTGAACTGTTGGATAATAAGCAGCCCATTGTCTTATTTTTGTATATTTGTCGGAATCTATCAATCTCAAACCGGGTTTGGTCGAATCAGGATAGATGACATCATATGGACACAGCATCACTTCATTTCAACGGGTAAGATCTTGTCAAACGTACAATTTAAAAAAAAATAGTAGATCTTATATATACATGGACAAATCTTGATCATCCATCTTATCATATAACAATGCCCAAACCGTTGAATCAGATTGGATTACTTGAAAATAGATTCAGACCTATTTTAATCCGATTCAATTCAAATTCGGTTTCGGATACGTTACTAATCTTGTCAATTCAATCTAGTTGAGTCTCATTGAGTAATATGAAATAGCAAGGAAGATTTTTCTTTTTTAAAAAAAAAAACTAGTAAATTAATATACGATCTAAAGGATTAGACATGGTTCCGTTCCAATAACATTTCCATATTTATAAATATGAAGTAGATTAAAAATGATATATACTCTTCTTGAATGAAATTTGTAGGTACAAGTTCCTCATTTCCGTGGACAAAGTCCTGCTTGTCACCAACACGTTAGAAGCAGCGAAGACCAATCGATGTGAGAGCAGAGCAAAATATAAACTCGAACCAGAACCCAGTTCAGTAGAACAAAACTCGATTCAACAAAGGAAAATTGTTGTTCTTATTGTGTGAAACAAGTTAATGAAACTGGAATCAATGAAACCTATCATCAATATATATATAAAAGCAGAGTTTTTGCTAAAAATAATAATTTCCCGTCAAAATGTCATTTATAAAAAAAGAAAATATTGACATATGTGTACTGCAATAAATTATCACTTCAACCAATGCTCCATTGATTGTATCAATTCACTTAATTCAATTTTGAATTTAACTAATTTTTATATTAATTCAAATGTAATTTATGTATTATATGTTTTTTTTTATATTTTTACTCAAATTAAAACTAAACTCTATTGAAAACGTAAACTATATTAAATATTTTGCATTGATTATATCAATCAGTTTAATTAAAAACTGTATAAATAAATTTAAAATACAAATGATTGCAATGTTCGGTATCACTAATGATGTAAATTTATTCAAAAAATACATTTTGCTATTTTAATTAATTTCCTACCCAAATTACTTACTAAAAAAGAAATACAATATTTAATTAGTTTATTTAATTTTTCTAAAAATAAAATTGGTCGAGTGTTAAAAGTTATCACTACAACAAGGTTTTTCAATAGACATTAAGTTATCACTTAATAATCATAATTTTTTTTTATCCCAAATACATATTATTTCGAAATTACCTTAATTTGAAAGAATTAATACATTGTAATTTTCTTCCAAAACCATATGTCTTCTTAAAAATTCAAATAAGAGAGCACAAGAAAATTAAAAAAGGTAGATTCAAAAGAGTTTCAAATGGACATTAAATTACTCTCAATAAACATGTATAGTACCCCTCAATAATCAGAAATGTTTGATATCCAATGCAAGAAATTCGAGATTTCCATAATTGGAAATAGTTAATGTATGCTATAATTCTGTCAGAAGCATTCAATATATAATTTTTGTCCCATTGTGATGTCTTATTTGAATTTTAAATTATAAAAAACGCAATATTGCATATTATATTATGAACCAGTTTTATTCTATTTAAATTACTAAATTTATCTATTCCAAAATTGAATTATGAAACGACTTCTCTTTTCAGCATCATATATGAGTTGAATCCTTCAAGTAATGTTCGTTTTAAATTTAGATCGTTCTTCGTTATGAACTACATACATATGGAAACAACGAGAACAACGAGACATTAAGTTTCAAATATATCTTTTATGATCGAAAAGTAAAAAATATTATTTTGCTATTTGTACAACTTTTAATTATTACGTATTACTAACGTGATAAGTTTCTTATATATTACAAAGTTCACGGATACATGATAATATAAAATGTCTCATAATGGAAATGATCAAACCAATTCTAAAGAAAGTAAGCATATTATTAGAAGAGACCTTATAAAATTTATTGGCATTGTTATTGAATACACATAGTAAATGTTAATAAAATAAAATTTCTGATTTATACATAATTTACTTATGATCACAAGTTTCATTTTCCATTCGGAACAATAGGTTGTTGTGTATATTATGAAGAGATTTCGTAAATAAAAGCACAACCCATGACAAAGATATTGATGAAACAATTATTGTTATCATTAAATGCATCAAACACATGTCATGTCACAAAATTATTTATGAATGTGGATTTAGACAAAATTACTTAATTTTTAAAAAAGTATTTCTCATTAATTTTATTGAATGTGATTTAAAAATATTTTTTTATCACATGTTAAAAAATAATAATATATAGCTTCTCGAAAATTAAATAATTAAATATGTATTAAGGTTGGTGGTCGACATCAATACACTAAACACGATAAGCATCATGTAATTGCCTTAGGCTAACACAATCTAAAATTTTGATATATGATAGTGATTATTAGCCAAAAAATTAATCAACACGCGTTATATTTAAGAAATTTTTTTAAATTAACGAATTTTTTTATTTTTTATAAATATATTATTTTTTAAAATTTAAATATCTATTCATTTTTCACTAATTTTTAATAATATCATCACGTGCATCGCACGGGTTAAATATTAGTTTCTATAAAACACATCTTTCTAACGTATATGTGCTTTGGGACTCGATAAGAAAAAATGATAGCCATTCAAGCACAATTTACTACTTTAGATTATCAGAATATGTTAAATAATTGAAAACCTCAAACATTAAACAAAGCTAGTTTAATGGATGGTCTAACTCAACCCAAAACTTGGCTCTAATACCATGTTAAAAGATCGGAACTTGGACCTAAGTCAATCCCAAAAACTAGCTCGAGAGGGGAGTATTGTCCAATCCCATATATACCAGTCCAAAGAATTTTATCCAACCGACGTGGGAGAACTAACATAATGAATACCTCAAGGCTCAAAGTTATCACTTTTTTAGGAAACAAAAAATAGAACAGAAACAGATAGCACTGAATCAAATAAATCGAGAATGTTTTAGTACCTTTGATGAGTATGAATTGAGGGAATAGACTACATATCAATATTCTCGAAAACCTGGCATTGACAGCCCCCCGCTCGTTCCACATATATGTAGTTCAAGCCTCGATTCTTATTCACTCGACTCAAGTCCGATTTCCCAACAATTGTCACCCATACCATCAGGACAACAAACATAATTTTCGCGATGAAGCAATCTTAACGATTGTTGAGAACATTTATCAATAAAAAATCTTTTGAATTTTAAACCTGTCTCATCATCAATAGGTGCCAATATGTGCTTGAATTCATGCATCAGAGAAAATCGTCCCGTTTATACAGTCAGGAAACAATCGACAGGTTATCAGATTACTATACTTGCTATTCATTGTTTGTAGTATTCAACTATACCTCTATCTCACAGCCATATTGTGGGCTAAAAAACTAGTAAAAATGGTACCACAAAATCTCAACAATTTTACCAGCTAAATCAGAGTGTCAAGAATGGTGAATCATAAACTAGTATTTCTTTAGCAAAATGAGGACCCCATCAAGCAATCAGTCAGTGCAGATATTGACAAACAAAGCCAATCTTTTTGTCGAACCAGTACCGTACAGAACTTTTTGTATCTGAGCCTCCAAATCTTCCTTCGAGGGATTCCATTTTCTTTCACTTACCTCAATTCCATCATCCAGAGGTGACCAATTTGAATATGAAAGGGCAGGATTTGGGACTTTGCCATCGTCGATGGATACAGAACTGGGTTTGATTTCGAGAGTAGATGTCGATGAGGCCATTGATTTAGGTGGTGTCGGCAATGAGAGGGCTGCTGCAGCGGAGGAGGCGATGGTTTATTTAACTGAAGAGCTTTTCTTGCCATGTGACGATGAGCTTGATCCACTGGAACTGATGTACGGCTTGAAGATCTATTAGAAAGAAAATTGCTAAAGTATCACGAACGCACAAGAAATCTTGTGGTATAAAGATGTGAAATTCAACAGTTGGCCAAATATGGAAGATATGATATTTGGCAAGAAAAGTAAAGGAAAAAGATATAAAAAAATATGTATCTTTCATACCTCAAGCTTGTTCATGCCAGAGAAACGAGGAGGAGGCACTGTTGAAATTGAAGCCGAAGTCAATAAAGAATTTATTCCGTGTATCCTAAAAATAACACTTTTGCGGATGAATTTTAGGTACTCTTCCTCTCAAAGTATAAGAAACAATGAATAAATATTGTAAGAAAATAAGAACCATTAGATTTTTTTTAAAAGGAATGAGAACCATTAGATTATTATACTTTTGATTCAGAGAGATTGTTGACCCGGAGTTTGGAACCCAAGCGGCATATGCCATATTCCTCCCAATGACGGCTAATTTCCGCCTTGCTGGAACTGCCATTCTCGGCCCCGACACCACCTGGCTGTGACAAAGAAGTAGAATTCAAACTCAATGATGTCAGAGTTGATCTTACTCTCGATCGTCCGCCTTTATTGGATTTCGGCACCGGAATTCCGTCCATAACGAGAACATACTCCTCGACCTTAAGAAGCATAGCGAACACCGGTGAGTATAGGACAGCGGCGCCTATCGCCGCAGCACAGGTACTTCATCAGCGGAGATGGAGAATCCGAACTGTCAGATGCGTAATCCAGAATTGGACACAAAGGCGAGTGGTGAAAGCGGCGACCGCCGACGAAATTCGGCACGTTGATCATGAGACGCCGTCTAATGATTTCAGTTACGGACTTTGGAATTGCGCTGATTTTCCATAGAAATGCTCTGCAATTAACTAATAATAGAAATCAATATTATAGCAAATTCAGGAAAACTCAATGTATTTCGTTCTCTGCACTGAAACCTCGAGATTCTGAGTCGCGGGTAAACTTAATTTCGAAATCTTCATCAACAAAAGCCCCATGGAAGCATGCGAAATTAGTAAAATCATAACAGAAACATCTAAAAAATTCGACCGAAATAGAAATTTCAAGCAGTAGCTGTAGCTAAGCATAGATTTAAAAATTTTAGGTCTATACCTGTACGTAGAATTCTAGTTTACATCCATATGTATTATGCGCGCCATTATTGGATTTTCCTGCGACTGAAAAGGTTTTGAAAGAACAAAAAAAACAATTTTTACAGATTCCAAGCGCAGAAACAATGAAAAATTACAGTAATCCAAATCGAATCCCAAAAATGACATCACAGAAACTCAAATTTCTTACAGAAGATCGAATGAATGAGAAATGTAACAAATCAAAATAGCACAATCTGCATTGATACATTACCGGAGCGAAAGCTTGGCCAATTTGAGAAATCGAAGAGCAAATCAGAGCAGCATTCTCCTGCCGCTGAACTTTTTACGGCACATTATTGGCAAACGACACTGCATCCGGAGTATTTATACCCATGTATTGCCGGTGTGGACGAGAACCATGGGTTGGATTAAAGATATTGGTCTGTGAGGTTTACGGGTTTTTCGAAGGAAAATTTGGAAATGTGAGTTTGTAAGTTTATATTGTGTTACGTTTTATGGAAGTGTAATAATGATTGGTAAGAGATTTTCTTTTGCGCACGTCAAGACAAGGATGCAAATCATGAGCCCGATTTAAACTGGAAAAAGCTTGATTTAATGCTTCGTCTGCCATTTTTATGGCAAATAAGGCCTTTCGTATGGCTGGTATTGACATGTATAAATTTGAGGATGTGCCAAGCCTAAAAGACACACAGAAATCCACTTTTTCCTATGTCTCTGATGCTGCTTGCTTCTTGCACCTCTACTCCTACTTCGTCCGTTGATAAAGTTCAGGTACTATTTTTTCGCTAGCATAGTGATTCATGCGACATCACTGCTGGTCTACCTATTGTATCTTGACAAGCAGACGTCCGCTGGAACCTCGAAGCACATACTGGAGGGGCACAAATCTATTTTAAGGAAATTGTATACGTTACAGGCATCGGTTTGGTTATGCTTTCTTTTGCACGATAATCATACTGTAAACAACATACTTGTTTTGATTGCTGCTTTATCTTTACGAATTCATTTATCGTCACTGTTATTAGATTTTTTTTTTTGTAACATTATGATCTCGAGGGAACTAAGATTGAAGCCGAGGAGAAACTTAAAAAAAATCAGTGTTTTCCATTTTTGTAAGAAAATATATGTATATTTGTTGCGTGGACATGACAAAAACTTGTGATAAATGGTTTCACATATCGTATTTTAAAAGACGGATCTCTTATTTGGATTTTCCATGAAATCAAAGATAAAGATTTGTGAGAATTTGGGTCATTCATGAAAAAATATTATTTTTTATGCTACGAGTATTACTTTTTTATTGTGAATATCAGTTATTTGAGTCATCCATGAAAAAATATTGTTTTTTATGCTAATATTATTACTTTTTATTTTGAATATTGGTTATTTTAATGTGAATATCGATAGGATTGACCCGTCTCACAAATAAATATTCGTGAGACCGTTTTACAAGAGACCTACTCTTAGATTAGACTGACTTAATGAATTTTCAACTGACCAAGAGATGGGTTTTTGACAGGTCCATCCGTTCGACAACTCTAATTTCCTACCACTGATCTCATGCCACTCTCAAACTCTAAACCGGTGAAACCTCCACAAGCAAGAAGCTAACATCTTGAATAGGAAGTTCGTCTATGTTATATCACGAATAATATTCGTGTTATAATTTAATAAAAAAAAATTGATTAATTGATAAATCTGAATTTAAAATAAAAATATGTAGAATCATAAGATGATTAGGATATGTAGAATCATAAAAGGAGACTTCAGGTGTAACACATATTTAGCTATATATATATATATATATATATATATATATATATCTAAATATGGATTATACGATAAATTTAAAAGAATGTCATGGTTATATATTCAGTTATAATGATGGCTCTTACTTAGTCTAAGAGCTACTAAAAAAAGGTCAGATTTGTCAAGTTGGATCGATAATTTCTTAATCTATCTCGTCAAATATAACTAAAAATTGATGGGTTCGTCCCACTGGAACGTTTTGATAATTGCATTACTGAAGCAAAATATCGAATGAAATAATTTTAAAAAATTCAGTGTATGACATTAGAAGGATACATTATACATGCTAATACATAATTTAATATAATTGTAATCAGTATATTATCAACCATATAAATTGCATACCCTAATATTCCTTTTTAAAAAATGTTAAAAGTTTCTCTATTAGAAAAAAAAATTAAAATCCGAGATCGATTCAAGTAACTTAACATTAACTCGAGTCGAACTCAAGCTCAAGCTCGAGCTTCAGTAAAACCGCTTGATCGAGCTCATGCTCGAGGAGCTCGATTAGGGTCTATTGCACCCCATACTTAGCTATGCTAAGTAACATCAAATGCATACGTGTGTGGGAGAAAAAGAAGCTTTACATAGCAACAATTATTCTATCTTATTATTATATATTAGTTATTTTTTTTCCTTTTCCATTTTTAAGAGGGTCGTTTTATTTTTGTAAAAAAATATATTATTTCTAATTTTTTGTTGGTACTCGATAGTCAACTCATTGTATGGGTCCTTGTGAGAACCACCTATAATAATTCTGTAGAGAAAACGTGGCAAAAAACAAACATTAACTATTTGTATTATTTCCACACTTTGACGGAAGCTTTTGTTTGTTAGAACATTTAACTCACCTCAATTATTTTGATTTTGTGATCTTTTGACTCCATTTTTTAATGAAGGATATTACAAAATTTTATATTCATTTAATTGGAGAATAGCTAGCAATTATTGCTTTAAAATTAGTATTGAATAGCTCGTTGGAAATTGATATTTCGAGTTTAAATTAATATTTCATAATCAATGAATGAGAGATGATCTTAAGTTTTCATCCACAAGTCAGCACGTTGAATTTCCATACATTACACTTTAATATTTTATTTACTAAAATTGCATAAATATACAAATTTTCTATTCAATAATAATTATAACAAATAAAAAGAAATAATTTTTTTAAAAAAAATGTAGAACGGGCCATGCATATTAATATCCATACATATTAATTTCATTATCAGATATTTTTCTCATTTTTAATTGAATCGTTTTTCATCCCATTCTTTTTCCGCATGAATATTCTCCTCCGATCCGATTCACGTTGGCTTGCGGCGAATATTTATAAATTCAAGAAAACCAAGGCTGGCAAAGTCATTCAGCTCCATTGCGGCAAGGAGAAGCTGCAGAAAGAGTTAAAGAAAGGACTGTAAATACAAGTTGACATAGATTCTTAACTAGCTGCTGTTTTGATTTATTGAATGCCGAAGATTCTTTATTTGTGCGTGCAGAGATAGTCTCTTTCTTGGACCACAATGAGTAGCAATCGAGTCTTGGATGGGGTGGATGTTGCGAGTGTTGCTTCTTCGCGCCGCCATTCTGATAACTTCCCGTACGTTCACAAGGTGGGAGCACCGCCAAAGCAAAGCCTTCTTAAGGAATTCACACATACGTTGAAGGAGACGTTTTTCCATGATGAACCGCTTCGCGTTTTCAAGAACCAAACGAAGTCGAAGAAACTATTGCTGGGAATACAATCCGTTTTCCCCATTCTTGAATGGGGGCGAAGCTATAACCTTTCCAAGCTCAAAGGTGATCTTATTGCAGGGTTTACCATTGCAAGTCTGTGCATCCCTCAGGACATTGCGTATTCAAAACTTGCTAATCTGGATCCGCAATATGGGCTGTGTAAGTCGCATTATGAATGATATATCTTTCAGAGGAAGGGGCTTTTTTTAGGAATGCATGAAAAATATTGTCATTAGATTGCCTGAAAACTTTTGAACGAAATTGCAGATAGTAGTTTCGTTTGTCCCCTGATTTATGCTTTCATGGGTAGCTCTAGAGAGATTGCCATTGGTCCAGTAGCCGTGGTGTCTATCTTGCTTGGAAATCTGCTTCAGAATGAGATTGATCCCAAAAACAAATACGAGTATCGACGTCTTGCGTTTACAGCTACGTTCTTTGCAGGAGTCACTCAGTTTGTACTAGGTTTCTTCCGGTAAAAAAGCGTAAACAACAGTCACCTGCCAGTTTCTTCATTTTGATCTTCTGGGCTCACCCTAAAAAAACATAAGTACTGTTGTATTCGTGTTCTTATTCAGGCTGGGATTCTTGGTTGATTTCCTTTCTCATGCTGCCATAGTTGGAATCATGGCTGGGGCAGCCATTACTATTGGACTTCAACAGCTCAAAGGCTTGCTTGGTGTAAAGAACTTCACCAAGAAAACCGACATAGTTTCTGTGATGCAATCAGTGTGGTCTAATGTGCACCATGGGGTGAGCTTTAGGTTCTTATTCAAAATAAGCAGTACACTTTTTCAACAGAATACAGATGAACGTTTATTTACTCTTTGAAGCTTATTATTTCTTCTTGTTTTATAGTGGAACTGGGAGACGGTTGTGATAGGAGTTGCATTCTTGGCTTTCCTACTCCTTGCCAAATACATTGTGAGAAATCAATCCCTCTAATTCATATTGTCTCCAGACTGCATGCAAGTTCATCGTTTTACATGAATTTCATTCTGATCAATTTTGTCGAATCAGGGGAAAAAGAAGAAGAAATTGTTTTGGATTTCTGCTATAGCTCCAATGCTTTCAGTTATCATTTCAACCTTCTTTGTTTACATCACTCGTGCAGACAAGAAAGGCGTTCAAATTGTAAGTATTCAATAGCTATAGATGTCAAACGCTAATTACAATCCATCATTTGTTTATGTAAAAATAACTAATTAATTTTTTACTCCGAATATGTATGTATAGGTGCGCCACATTGAACAAGGCATAAATCCTTCTTCTCTGCACGAAATATATTTCTCAGGAACCTATCTTGGCAAAGGTTTTAAGATCGGTGTGGTTGCGGGGATGGTCGCGTTGACGGTAAGAAGAAAAGGCATAACATACTCGTTTGAGTATCAAGATTCATAAAGCTAGCTAAAAGATTTTACTTCTCACAGGAAGCTGTGGCTATTGGTAGAACCTTTGCATCAATGAAAGACTACCACTTAGATGGAAACAAAGAAATGGTCGCGCTAGGATCGATGAACATCGTTGGCTCGATGACATCGTGCTACCTAGCCGCTGGTAGATCTTTTATATTTATCTGAACACATATAAAGAGATGACAATTGTAATATAAACAAAATATATATTGACCAATTCTTTCATCATGAGAACCAATTTTACCTCAAGCTAGCCTGCGAGTTTTTTATCTTCAGACTTCTTGACAGGGGCCATCTCACGCTCTGCTGTGAACTACATGGCTGGATGCAAGACGCCTGTGTCGAACATTGTCATGTCTTGCATTGTCTTGCTTACTCTTTTTGTGATCACCCCACTTTTTAAGTACACGCCCAACACAATTTTAGCCGCGATTATCATATCAGCTGTGGCGGGCATGTTCGACCTTCAAGCTATGATAGTTATATGGAAGATCGACAAATTCGATTTCATGGCTTGTATGGGAGCATTCTTTGGGGTTGTTTTCGTCTCGGTTGAGATTGGTCTTCTGATCGCAGTAAGACACACAATAATCCTAGCCATTGTTTCTGTTGCTTATATCTGATACTGGGGAAATGAGATGATATCCGGCTTATTATCCGGCATTTCCCAAAAAATATATCTTTTTATCCATATGTGAGAAGAACTGTTAACTTTTGGTGCAACCTCAGGGTATATTGAAATTTCGCCTTGATACTGATAGTTTTTAACTTGTAAGAATGTGACATACAGGTTGCTCTATCAATTGCTAAGATTCTTCTCCAGTTACTAGGCCTCGAACTGCGGTGCTTGGGAAAATCCCGACAACTTCGATCTACCGGAGCATTCAAGAACATCCGGAAGCCACTAAAATTCCTGGACTTCTGATTGTGAGAGTTGATTCCGCAATCTATTTTTCAAACTCCAATTACATCAGGGAGAGGTATGTATAGATGAGTCCTAGTCTTTTTATAATTTTGCCTGGTCGTTGCAATCAAAGAATGTAATTATTTTGACGTGGGATTTGGCTGAGTACAAATGAAGATACACTTGTTTTTACAGGATACTGAGATTGCTGACTGATGAAGAGGAGGAACACCTTAAAGACAGTAGCCAACAAAAAATTCAGTATTTAATAATAGAAATGTCACGTAAGGACTTTTTCGCTTCAACATCGACGTTGATATAATTTAGTCTCTATTATTTGTTCCACGTCGGTTGGATAAAATACCTGGAAGTTGTATATATGATCTTGGACAATCCTCTCCCCTTGAGCTAGCTTTTGGTTTTATCCTCTAATTTTGAAATATTGAATGTTTTTTTTCTTTATTTTTAGTTAGATGGATTTTAATATATATGACATGTCCTTTATTTTTGTCATATGAATAAAGTAGGAGAATATCAGTGTAAAATAAATAATAATGGATATGATCATTGATTTAGATTTATGTTTAAATCTCAGTTTATTTTCTAACAGCAGAAACTCGAAAAATTATGTAAGTCAATCCATCGATTAATCATTCCCATGCATGTACGTTGATGCAGGTAGTTTTAGCAAATCCGGGGCAGGTGGTGCTCGACAAGCTCTATGCATCTGAGTTCACCAACTTGATTGGAGAAGACAAGATTTTCTTCACTGTGGTTGATGCTGTCACCACTCTAGGTCCCATGATGGAGCCTTGAGTCGCTCGTTTCCGGTCCAGTCCGGCCCGTCTATGATATTGGTCATTGGAGAAGCTAGCTCTCGAGACTCATGTGATTTTTTTTTGTCTTACAAATGGTTTGCGTGAAATAACTGTTACTCTGTATATTTTCTTGTATTTTGGTATCCAAATAACTTCATTTTTAATAATTGCTTATTATGTATCATATCAGTAGAAGCATGTTGTGTCATTTTCACTTGGTTGGAGCGTCCTTCACTCCAAATTTGCATCTTATATTGCATAAATTGAGAAGAAATGCACGAAAAGTCTATGAAAGACATAAAATTTTAGTTTAATTTCACTTAAACAAATACTACCGGTTGGTTTAATTAAAAAAATTAGAATTAAATTTAAACCATATCTTTTTAATAGTTCTTGCAAGTTTTCTAACACCCAGTTTGGTCCATCTTGTTCGCAACTTCTCCCGAAGTTGTCTCTCTTCTTTTCGGACCATCGAATTAATCTCTAATATTTCGTAATGTTGTTCGTTTCAGTCTCTCCCATCATCTTCCCGTTGAAGAATCTAGCTAGGATCGATATAGGACGGATGCAGCTTAGGGCTGTACCTGTAACCTAGCCCTCTTTTGTTTTTATTTATACTTAATTAAAATTTCAGCCCACTTATAAAGTCAAAGTCCAGCCCACCAATTTCCTTAGCTTCACAATTACTGTTTACGTTATATTTTATAAACATATATATTATTAATGTCATATTTTAAATTTAAAATTTTAAGGAATCGATAATTGGACTATGTTTATATAAGTAATTTTAAAAAGTTTTTAATATTTCATCAGTGGAAAAAAACTTCAAATATTTTTTGGAAAAGTTTTTTATAAAATAGAGGGTGATTTTCTTGCCGATTGTTTGACACTCTATATTGAACGAGATTTAGCTAAACATATAGATGTAAATTCTATTATAAATGAATTTTATGTATTAAAATTTCGTAAGGCATAACTGTGTTGAACAATATAATGTAATTTTTTTAATAGTATATAACTTATTGTATTAAATTCAAGTCCCCCCAAACTCATATTATATTGAATATAATAGAACAGATCAATTCATAAACATATCGCGATAAACTTCAATATAACACAACTTCATGAAAATCTTCTATGTAAGAATGAATATCCAATGAATAAGATTTAGAAATTGAGTAGGTCTCTTGTGATACGATCTCACGAATTTTTATCTGTGAGACAGGTCAACCCTACCGATATTCACAATAAAAAACAATAATCTTACCATAAAAAGTAATATTTTTTCATGGATGATCCAAATAAGAAATCTGTCTCACAAAATACAATCTGTCTCACATAAGGTTTTACGTTAGAAATTATCTTTTAAGGTTCTCGTATAATCCATATCTAGTAGAGCTTAATAGTGACAAGGCCCAACGTTATATGGCCCATTATATCATTGGGTTATATAAAAATACAATATTAATCTTACGATTTCGGAATTTTTCCATTTCTTTCTAATTCATGTAAACCTTTTTTAAGAAATATAAATAAATCAATAACTTGTACACAAATAAAACTTTTTCCGTTAAATGTTGGGTCAAATATTTTATCTTAGTCGTAAAGAAAAGAAGGGTTTTAGACGAATTTTATTTAAATATCTTTATGTTTTCTTTATAATAAAAAAAATTGTTATTACATACTTATTATTTAATAATTAAATTTTATAAAAATTTAAAAATAAAATTTTATCTAATTTTTTTTCACACTTAACATGATCAATATCGTTTTCTTTTTGCACACTTGTTAGAAACAAAGCTTTTCTCTCACGCCTCACACTTAATCGACTCTTTTTAGAACACTGGTAGCAACCACATATATTCATTTCATCATAAATAAAAATCGATTATATTTCCTAATAAATTTAAATTCAATCGATAAAATAAATTAGTCAATCATTTCCTTAGTTCATGTTGTGAAGTTAAACATGTCAAACAAGTTTATCTTAAACAAAAAATGTATTCGCAACCTCCAGATGAATCGTAGTTTATCTAGTCATCTGACACTAAGATCTCGAATTCGGAAAGATGTCTCACGTTCAAAACTCAATTATAACATTCTTCTTCCCGAACTCTCTAAAAAAATGGTAAGCTATATGAATTCACTATGAATGGTCTTAATTTCTTCCCGAACTCTCTCAAAACTATATGAATTCACTATGAATGGCCTTAATTTTCTGGCAGAAATTCGGTAATGTGAGGCTCAACATGTCGAGCAAGTTTATCTTAAAGGAAAATTTTATCCGCAACTTTCAGAACAAAAATGGTAAAGCATATAAGTGAACTCACTGTGAAATGTGAATGGCCTTCATTTTACGACATAAATTCAGTAAATATGGTGCCATTAAATAACTTGTTATATATATATATATATATATATATATATATATATATATATATATATATATATATATATATTTGACACATATTCTCACCTTTTTCGATTGATGATCGCTCTTAGCTACCTTTCTTGACCAATTAAGTCCATTAAATCGATGGACCAAATTAAAAGGTTTGTTTGGTTAGCCACTAAATATATTGTTTTTTGACTTTTTTAGAACTTTTGACTTAACCGCGGGTAAAATTGAAGCTTGAGTTCTCAACACTATTATAATTAAAAGAAATGGATTCCTTAAATAGTTTTTAAAATATCAATCAAAACATCAATTTTCCTCTTTCTTAACGTAATTTACGATAATTTGATATTCATTTTTTAAAAAATTAAAATTTTAAATAAAATAATTCGATATTTACTCGACCTCGACCTCGACCTCGACCTCGACTAGGGTCTATAGCACCCTGTACTCAAGCTACATTAGGCACTGAGTTCCATCAAACGAACGCATGCGTGTGTCCGAGAAAACGAAGGCTTACGATGATAAACCAAGTCAACTCAATCTATGGACCAACTGTGTGTTTTTTTTTTTAATTTGTTCTTTTTAGATTGGTTTTTTCCTTTTCTAACTTTTACACGAAGACTTTAGCTCAACTTTTTCTAGAAGCTAATGTAAGGTTCGCATGAACAATAACATTGCCGAATTGATTTTCAAAAAGGAATTAGGAAACAAAATAATCAAACTCGATATCATGATTTGTGGGTAGGTTAGGAATTGCATTCTCTAATGGAATGGCGTGTTCAAAATCAAACTTCGATAACTCCGAATGATTCCTAGTGCTTTTTTGACCAAATTTGAGAGCATGGAACTTAAATTAAAGATTCTTGATATTACAATTAGGTAGAGATTATAATTTTCTCCACAAAAAAAACACGGAGCTAGATATGTTTGACAACTAATTTTGGGTTTGTTAAGATTGGAATTTGAACCTTAACTCAACTCCAAAAGATAGCTCAAGGGGGAGGATTGTCCAAGCCAATATATACAACTCTCAGGTTATCTATCCAATCGATGTGAGACAATCAACACACCCCTCTCATGCCCATGAATGAATATCTGGAGCGTAGAGTTTACAAATGACCCAATTATGGGCAGAACAGGTGGCCTAATTATAGGCAGTCCAACACATAACAGTGGAACCCGGGCTCTGATATCATGTTAAGATTGGAACTTGAACTTAACTCAACCCCAAAAGATAGCTCAAGGGGGAGGATTGTCCAAGCCAATATATACAACTCTCAGGTTATCTATCCAATCGATGTGGGACAATCAACACACCCCTCTCATGCCCATGAATGAATATCTGGAGCGTAGAGTTTACAAATGACCCAATTATGGACAGAACGGGTGGCCTAATTATAGGCAGTCCAACACATAACAGTAGAACCCGGGCTCTGATATCATGTTAAGATTGGAACTTGAACTTAACTCAACCCCAAAAGATAGCTCAAGGGGAGGATTGTTCAAGCCAATATATACAACTCCCAGGTTATCTATCCAACAGATGTGGGACAATTAATAGGGTTCGAAGATTTTTTTGAATCCTCAAAATAATTTGGGACGGAAATGAGGATATTATCCCATCTTTGCATGCATCCCGGTGATGATGATGATGATATGTTGAGTTCGGAGATTTCCCTTACTTGCCCTTGCTCCGCCCCATTAATATTTTGAAGCGGAGAGATGAAGATTTGATATCGATGGCTTCAAGGATTCTCCGAACCTGAAAGAAGCGAAGATGAATGGTGGGGATTCAATTCAGAGGCGGTGATGGGGATGAAAAACTCACACACACACCCCATATTCATCCTTATATTTTGGTTTTAAACTTGATACATCAACTCAAATTTATGATTGAATTCGATTAGATAAAAAATTATTACAATTAGGTTTTGAATATGATATTTCATCCCACTATTCGTGTCAAATTAACTACAACTCATCGACAATGGTCGCTATATGCTCGATTGCCATGGTTAGTATGGCTCGAACAACTTGTGCTGCTAATTGCTATTATTACACACAAAAATATCGAGAATAAAGTATACTTACGATACAATGACAACTCGCGTGGTGCCGACCGAAAAGGACATAAAACACGCTTTTGTATTTTGCCTTTTGTTGTAGTAACGAGTTCGGCCATAAAAAAAATAAACACGAATGCGACGTACATATTAATTTTAGTATCATTAAATTTATTATATTTATATATATATATATATATATATATATATATATATATATATATATATCCCTCATGTAAATTAAAATCATTATTTTGACATAAAATTACTTTAGAAGTCAAAAGAATAAATATATAGAATAATTTTCTTTGGAAAAAAACAAACAAGTCTTTTTCATTTTAACAAAAATATAATTTTGAAAACAACATTAATATTCTTGGAAATAAGAAATGTACACGGAAAGTATAATTTGAATGATTGCTCCAAAAGGTGAAATCGCTCACCTTAGGCGCCCCTCATCCCCGGCCCGACAGGAATGTGAGAGGAGGTAAATCATGATGACTCAGTCAACCAGCAGCAGCTAGAGTATAATTTGAATGATGGATATGGGGGAGCTTGGTTTTATTCCCTTTTTGTAAGTTAGAGTCCACTTGACTAAATTTATCTTAAATAAATACTTCGGATTTATAAATATTAAAAAATTATAAATTGGCATTACCTTACTTTTTATTTTGTAAAACCTCGCAAATCTCAGTAGCTTATAATTGTTAAATATATAATATATTTTTCTAAGAATCTAAATAAACATTTTGAATTATATCTCGTAATTTATTACAATTTCAAAAGCTCATAGTCGAAAAGAAAAAAAAATCATTTGTGTTCTTAATAATTTTAAATTAGTATATATCTTATGAGACTATTTCACAAATTTATATATGTGAAACGGGTTGATCGAGTCTATATTCGTAGGGAAACATAATATTTTTGTTATAAAAATAACATTTTTCATGAGTTAAATCAAGTCAGAGATTGGTCTCACAAAACATAAGTTTTTGGTAAAAATTTGTGTGAGACGGTTTTGTGAGACAGATCTCTTATTTGGGTTATCCATGAAAAATTATTACTTTTTATGATAATAATATTACTTTTATTGTGAATATCGGTAAGGTTGACCTGTCTCACTGATAAAGATTCGTGAGACCGTCTCATAAGATATTTATAAGTTTTTTTGTGATTTCAAATTGCTCGATTGAAATTTGGTACCACCTACTTTTTGTATGTTCATACTCATATCTAAATGTTGACTCATTCAGTATATGATAACTAACAAACTAATTTGAATGAACTTTCACCTCTTACAATTTCCATTACCCTGTCCATCGTGAGAACTCCCAAAAACTTTACTTTTCCCAATAATCAAAGCCGTTTTATTACTATCTATTTGTTTTACATTTTTAGAAAATTTATATGAACATATATATATATATATATATATATATATACGTATATACATACATATATTGTGTGATGCTCAAGCCATCAAACTAATTTAAGGGGACAAATCAGGATATTTACAAATTTAAAATTGAAAATATCTTGTTTACTATCTATTATTTATATATATTGACGGTAACAGTGCAACTTGAATTTTTTAGATTATGTGATAGGCACGAGTATCTGTATGTTTCGATTGTTTTACCAACATGAACAATTATTATATCAAACAACTAGATTTACCCGGCTTGTTTCCGAAGAGTATGGGATGAGGATCATAAAACAAAAACAAGACATAATTCGTCGTTAAAATTATTACAACATAATTCGTCGTTAAATTCATGTGATAATTTGAGTTATTCTTAGACATTACGAGTCAATCGTGGACAGAGATAGGTATGACGAACATTCTATGTTGTATATAATTGCAGGGACCGAGGCAAACCACACCTGCCCCTCAAATTTCGATCGGGGTGGTAAATCCATATTTTATACTTTACATAATTAAATTTTATCTAATAATCTTTTTTTTTTTACAATTTCTTTTTACTTATTCAAAGAGAAATGATCAATAAATTTCTAATAGTCTAATATCATAGTTGTATTTGTGTTCTGGTTATGTTAGACAAAAATAATCTTTCAAATGTGATATAAAATATTTGAGTACGGTATAATATATATACATATATAATTGTTTCAATTTTATACTCAAAATTTTATATTTTGTATCACTTCTAAAACAGTTAATTATCAAATATCACATATTAATACCAGATTTTCAACGTTCTGTACTGAATTTCATCCGAAAAAATACCTACGAGTTTAGTGTAGAAACATATTTAGTATGAATCATTGATTGCAGAAAAAAAAAATTTAGGACTGAACACAAATACAACTATATTTTCCCTTATTTAAACTTATTTGTAGGAAAGATCAGTGGTAGAATAATTTTTTTAATAATAATGAATAATCGGCAGCATCTGTTGTATTCTGTATAAATATTTTAATTTGTGTTTCCGTAGATTATAAATAAAAGGCTAGACCTTATATTTATAGAGATGGAACCAAATTAAGTATTCAAATTAAATAGGATTATTATATTATTGAAGTTGGATAAATTTCATATATGATAAAATAAATTAAAATTTAAATAGTTTTCCGGGTGGACATAATATAATTAGACAAATTATGAGTAAAACCATTTCATTTTTAGTGAGTCTCATGTGAGACCGTCTTACGGATCTTAATCTGTGAGACGGGTCAACTATACTGATATTCACAATAAAAAGTAATACTCTTAGCATAAAAAGTAATATTTTTTCATGGATGACCCGAATTAGATATCTGTCTCAGAAATACGACCCGTGAGACCGTCTCACACAAGTTTTCGTCATTCATTTTTTTAAAAAATCACCCAATGTGAAATAAAATATTCCTGATTTATTCCAAATGGATGCAGTATTAGAAAATTTGACACTATTGTTTTTTTTGTTTTAAATAACGATTTATAATTTTTAAATTTAATGTTTACTAAATTATTATTATTATTTTTAAAATTAAATTTTCTTACAAATATATGTCTAATAAATACTGTTTTTTGTGAGTAAATGTGAGACGACTATTTTTATAATTTAAAATTTTCAATGAGTAATTATTTTGGAAAAATTTTCTTTGCCCCCTAACAAAAATTCCTTGCTTCGTCCCTATATATAAATATAAATAATAAAAAAATAGAAATTTAAAGCTTTCGTTTTATTTATAAATAATAATAATAATAATTAATATTTTTAAAACATTTCTTCATGTCGATGGCTCCGACTCTCGATAGTCAACTCATATCGTCTATGGACAACCCGATATTACTTGTCTTGAGAAAAGGTGACAAAACGAACATTAATTATTTGTATTCTTTTCCACACTGTGTTTAGAACATTTAATTCACCGGATCATTTATTATTTATTTCTTGGTCAAACAAAAAAAAAAGAATTTATTTTAATTTCGGAATTTTTGACTCCATTATGATCATTAAATTATATAAATAACTAGAAACACCAGCGTTTCGAAAACTTGTGAGTACTAATAATTAAAAATATAATTTTACAACAATTAAATATAGGCAATTGCTACGATAAAACTAAGAAAATATATTTTAAGAAAATCCATTAACTTGTTTCATTTTTTATTTCGGTCAATTAAGTTTTCGGATTTTGGTTTTGTTACTCAAATTTTAAATTTTCAGCTATTCTGATCAAAATGCTGACGTGACATTGAAAATGATGGCCGATGTGTCATCTGAAATTGACGATGATTCTGAAGTCACGCCACTATTTAGACCAAAATTTAAAAATTAATGTATCAAAAGTAAAATTCGAAAATTTAGTGGACAAAAACAAAAAAAAAAATGAACAGTTAATATACTTCAGAAAGTATTTTTCCCGACAATATTAGTCGTGAGTAGCTCATTAAATATTGATACTTTGAGTTTGAATTTCACTACATATGAAAGTGTTGGTTATATTCGCATGATCGATGAATGAAATCCCAAGTTTTCTCGACAAGTCAACATATTGAATTTTCATACATTCTAACTTTAACATTTACTGAATTCACACGAAATTCATTTATTCCATTATATTTTTTCCTAGAAAATATCGATCAAGATTTATTTTTTCTCTCAATATTCTTATAATTCGATTCCATATTCTTCTATCTGAATTATTGACACATATATCATCACTTAATCAAATATTTTTTAGTCAAAAACTTGTGTGAGACGGTTTCACGAGTCGTATTTTGTAAGACGGGTCTTTTATTCGTGTCATCTATGAAAAAATATTACTTTTTATGTTAAGAGTATTAATTTTTATTATGAATATCGGTAGGGTTGACCCGTCTCACAGATAAAGATTCGTGAGACCGTCTCATAAGAGATCTGCACAATTTTTTATAATGTTTCTCTATATGATATATATATATATATATATATTATATAAAAATTGTAATCGATAATATAATTATAGAAAAAAAGAAAAATAAATAATAATTATTAATTAAAAATGTAGAAAAAAGACGAATAATGAAAAGGAAAAAGAGTGGCCATATATTTTTACCTTCTTCTCGAGGGAGTCGGAAGACTTGCAGGCGCCACGCATGAATATCATATTTCATTAGATCTTTTTCCTCTCATTCTTACACTTGAAACGTGTTTGAGTTCAACGCTTTTTCCGCTTAAATATCTGCACACGTTCGTCTTTGATTCACGTTCGCTTGCGGCAAATAGTATTATACAAATTCAAGAAAACCAAAGCTGGCAAAATCATTCAGCTCCATACAAATTCATTGAACCTGGACGTGATCTTGGTAATCAGTTTTTTTTTCTCCCGTTTCTTCTTGAAATTGACGGGGTTTAATCATAAGAATGCGCGCGCTTACGTGGGCAAGAAATCATTAGGACGCTTTAGAAAATGAAATCGTCTATAGTTTTTCTCGTACAGCTGTGCCTCTTGTTGTTGGAGTTTCAAATACTGTTTTGGGTTGAATCATTATTATTATTATTATTTTATTTTTGTGATAATCGTTGAATTTTGCTGATAGGAAGAGATGGCGTCCATGCATATTTGCGTAGCTTTACGTTGAGAAGAGAGGCTGCAGAAAGAGTTTAGAAAAAGGTGAACTTTTCAGAATTGTATACTTTATTTGGCTATTGAAAAGTGAGCCATTAGGACCTACTTTAATATAATTGATTATTAAGCTTAAAAAAGGCGATCATTTGTGATTAAATATGCCCTTTTCGGTGATTAAAAGTAAACTTTTTGAGTTTCCGCAGCACTTTGGCATGAGATGGGCGAGAGCCAGGAGACGAATCAATTCTGGGTGAATCTGCAGTTTTTAGAAAAAATCTTGCTTGAAACTTTGTGATAGCATCAGCAACTGTGCGTAACCGGAGTCGACTGACACGCCGTGGCAAATTTGGTTGCATTTTATAGTCAAAACACCATTTCTAAGTTAATGATTTTTGCGAATAAATAAATATACATACAACTATGAAAAAGCTGGTTGTTTTGAATATTAATGGCCATTCAAAAAGGAGAAGGGCCGTTTGTTGGCGGTGAACAGAATGGTGTAGTCAAATTTAAGCAACGGCAAGAGGATATTAAGCAAGTTTAATAATACACTTTCAGACTTTAGAGTTTCGGGTAGCCAATGTTAAAAGTCAACTCTTTTATAAATCATAGTTTATGGCTTCTCTCAGATAATCTTATGATAAATTGGCATCGTTTGCATTTATTAATGAATCGTGTTGGGATTTACTTGCCCTCGTACCTGAATGTAGTTTGAAAGGTGTCTAGATACGTTCTTTCTGCTATCTCATACCGTCCCTTTCGTGTTTTTTTTTATACAGTTGACCTCGATTCTTAAACTGCTTATATAAGTTGGAGTTCCTTCGTAGTTTCTGACAGCTCTTCTTAGTACTCAGAGGTACAAAGGTTGTTGCATAATCTTGTCTTTTGTTGTAATACATAACCGTTGGTTTGATTTCTTGAATGCGGAAGATTTTTTTGTCGTCTTTGTTTGTGCATGCAGGTAGTGTCTTTCTTGGGCCACAATGAGTAACAATCGAGTCGTAGATGGGGTGGATGTGGTAGGTGCGGCTTCTTCAGGTCGCCATTCTGATAACTTTCCGTATGTTCACAAGGTGGGCGTACCGCCAAAGCAAGGCCTTCTCAAGGAGTTCAAACATACGGTGAAGGAGACGTTTTTCCATGATGAACCGCTTCGCCCTTTCAAGAATCAAACGAAGTCGAAGAAACTACTGCTGGGAATACAATCTGTTTTCCCCATTCTTGAATGGGGACGGAGCTATAAGCTTTCTTTTCTTAGAGGTGATATTATTGGAGGGCTTACCATTGCAAGTCTGTGCATCCCTCAGGACATTGCGTATGCAAAACTTGCTAATCTGGAACCGCAATACGGGCTATGTAAGTAGCATTATGATATCCTTCAAAGGAAGGCGCTTTTTTTTAAGAACGAATGAAAAATATGGTCGTTTAATTGCCCGAAAACTTTTGAATGAAATTGCAGATAGTAGCTTCGTTCCTCCTCTGATTTACGCTTTCATGGGGAGCTCAAGAGATATTGCCATTGGACCAGTAGCTGTGGTGTCTCTCTTGCTAGGAACTATGCTTCAGAATGAGATTGATCCCAAAAACAAACACGAGTACCTGCGTCTTGCATTTACAGCTACATTCTTCGCTGGAGTCACGGAGTTTGCACTCGGTTTCTTCCGGTAAAAGCATAGAAAACAGCCATTGCCCAGTTTCTTCCTTCTGATATTTCAAGAAACTAAATGTTGTATTCATGTTTTGGTTCAGGCTGGGATTCTTGATTGATTTCCTTTCTCATGCTGCCATAGTTGGATTCATGGCTGGGGCAGCCATTACCATCGGGCTTCAGCAGCTCAAAGGCTTGCTTGGTGTAAAGACCTTCACCAAAAAAACAGACATAGTTTCTGTGATGAAATCTGTATGGAGTAATGTGCATCATGGGGTGAGACTTAGGTTCTTATTCGAAATTAGAATCGTTTTATATCAATAGATGGACGTTTATTTACTGTCTTTGAAGCTTACTATTTCTCCTTGTTTTACAGTGGAACTGGCAGACGGTTGTAATAGGAATTTCTTTCTTGGCATTCCTACTCCTTGCCAAATACATTGTGAGATTCAATTCCCTTCAATTTAGATTTTCGCAAACTGCAAGCTCATTTTTTTTACAGTTTCATCCTAATTTTGTCGAATCAGGGAAAAAAGAAGAAGAAATTGTTTTGGGTTCCTGCTATAGCTCCATTGCTTTCAGTTATCATTTCAACCTTCTTAGTTTTCATCACTCGTGCAGACAAGAAAGGCGTTCAAATAGTAAGTATTCAATAGCTATAGATGTCGAACTAGTCCGCTAATTACAATCGATCATTTGTTTCTGTAAAATAACTAAATAATTTTTTTACTCCGTATATGTATGTATAGGTTCGCCACATCGAACAAGGGATAAATCCTGCTTCTCTGCACGAGATATATTTCTCAGGAACCTATCTTGGCAAAGGTTTTAAGATCGGTGTGGTTGCAGGGATGGTCGCGTTGACGGTAAGAAGAAAAGGCATAAACATACTAGTTTGAGTATCAAGATCATTAAGCTAAAAGATTTTACATCTCACAGGAAGCTGTGGCTATTGGTAGAACCTTTGCAGCAATGAAAGACTACCACATAGATGGAAACAAAGAAATGGTCGCATTAGGATCGATGAACATCATTGGATCGATGACATCTTGCTACGTAGCCACTGGTATGTCTTTTGAAAAACCAGTTTTCCCTAAAATGTTAGAAATGGAAGAATACGTTCTAAATTCATATTATATTTGATGGAACGCATTTCACCATATGAAGAGGAGACAATTGAAATATAAACAACATAGACCTTATTTCGTTGTGATAACTTTAATTTTACCTCAAGCCTACGAGTTTTTGATCTTCTTATAACTTGTTGACAGGTTCCTTCTCACGCTCTGCTGTGAACTACATGGCTGGATGCAACACGGCCGTGTCGAATATAGTCATGTCTTTCGTTGTTTTGCTGACTCTTTTTGTCATCACCCCACTTTTTAAGTACACACCCAACGCGGTTTTAGCTGCGATTATCATATCAGCTGTGGTGAACTTGTTCGACGTTAAAGCCATGATAACTATATGGAAGATCGACAAATTCGATTTCGTGGCTTGTATGGGAGCATTCTTTGGAGTTGTTTTCGTGTCTGTTGAGATTGGTCTTCTGATTGCAGTAAGACACTAAACAATCCCAGCCTTTGTTTCTGTTGCAGTTATGATATCTGATAGTGTTTAACTTCTGAGAATGTAACATACAGGTTGCTCTATCATTTGCCAAGATTCTTCTCCAAGTTACGAGGCCTCGAACTGCGGTGCTTGGGAAAATCCCGAGAACTTCGGTTTACCGGAACATTCAACAATACCCGGAAGCCACCAAAATTCCTGGACTTCTGATTGTGAGAGTTGATTCTGCAATCTATTTTTCCAACGCCAATTACATCAGGGAGAGGTATAGATGAGTCCTAATCCTTTTATTTCGGTCTCATCGTTGTAATTTACGAATATAATTCTTCTGATGTGGGATTTGGCGAGTAACAAATGAAGATACTATTTTTTTCACAGGATACTGAGATTGCTGACTGATGAAGAGGAGCAACATCTCAAAGACAACAGCCAACAAAAAATTCAGTATTTAATAATTGAAATGTCTCGTAAGGACTTTTTCGATTATGTAATTATTTAAACTTCCGGCAGTGTGTCATAATCAAGACCAAAGATGACAAGTTGATATAATTTAGTCTCGAACTTGATTCTCACCATGTTAATGCCTATAATCTAAAATCTTTTCCATGTTTTCGTTTGCAGCTGTAACAGATATCGACACCAGCGGCATTCATTCCTTGGAAGATCTGCACAAACATGTACAAAAGAAAGATATACAGGTATGATATATAGCGTTTCACTAAATCTAACAGAAAACAAATGAATTCCTGGAACCGTGCATGTCCCATGCATATCGGCTCCATCACAACACATTGTATATATCGGATTCATTCCCATTTTCTTGCAGGTTGTTTTAGCAAATCCGGGGCAGGTGGTGCTCGAAAAGCTCTACACGTCTGACTTCCCCAACTTGATTGGAGAAGACAAGATTTTCCTCACTGTAGTTGATGCTGTTACGACTCTGGCTCCCAAGATGGAGCCTTGAGCCGTTCTTTTACTTCAATACTGGATCGTTTTTTGTTAGATTTTGTCGCCGAATGTTCGATTTGTCGTTTGGGAACAGATCACGATCGAGAGTCGGGAAAAAAAAGAAGGGATCTGAGGGCCGCTGCTTCTCACGACTAGGCCTCACCTCATGTCCTGCTATGACATCGGAGAAGCTCTCGAGAGTCGTGATTGTTTTGTTTTACTTTGCATGGTTACCATGAAATAACTGTTCTCTGTACATTTTCTTGTATCTTGCTGTCAAGATAATTTTATTCTACTTGCTCATCTTCTGTTGTTGTTATGTATTAATTCAAGCAAATTGTGTCATTTTCACTTGGTTTGCTGTTGTTTTGTATTAAATTGTTGTATCTTTACTTTTTCATATATATATATATATATATATCAATGTTTTAGGATTGAAATATTATATTACCAAATAAAAAAGAAAATGCTTGATGTACACCTTATAGTGTACAACTTGTCTTATATTAACTTACATTTTTCTTACCAATGCAAAAAGACCCATGAAAATAAATAAATATCTCAGTAGTAATGATAGTTTTGTAATTGACAAGGAAATTAATATATAAATCAAGATATACATGACTACAATATACATATAGCATTACTCATAAAAAAAAATTATTTCTTACTTTTTATCAAATTTCTGAAGACACGCTTCTTTGATATAAACACTTAATTTTCAAATCGAATCGATCAATTTGATGTCGACTTTTCATTACTAAGTTGTGCAAATTTATAAAAGAAAAGTTCATATTCATTTTTATAAGTATTTACAAACACTAGCTTAATAATATATATAATCTCAAGAAAATAAGCTGACAAAATTATTCAGCTCCATTCAAATTCATTGAACCTGGAAGTAATCTCAGTAGTAAGATGTTTACTGTTTCTTGAAATTAAATCAAATGGTTAATTTACTTAATCCAATTATCATTGTTATATTTAAAAATATTTTTATGTAGAGTCAAGCATAAACTTCATATGTTCAGGTCAATGATACTCATAAATTTTGTAGTAAACCTATTAATAGTCTACACATAGTGATGTCCACTTAGATTAACTTTTCGTCTTTATTTAACTTTATTGACGAGATCACAGGACTAGCAGCAACAACGTAATTTTCCATGAAAAGTTTCTTTAATAATTTTTTTTTTTTTGGTATTTGGCCCGATTAACGAAAATCTCATTGTCTGACTTTCACTTACATTCCAAGAAAGAATGTCAATTCATTCAAAATTTCTCTCAGAGTTTGATGTTAGTGGAGTCTAGTATAACCCTGAGTAAACTTAAACAATATTTTATCTACAGTTCTAATAACAAAGTTACGATGAAACAAGAATTTAGACAAAATATCAAACCATGCACGATGACTTGTTCTAGCTAGGCCATGCAATATTTTATCAAGTTTATACACGTAGTTGACAACTTAAACAACGATCAATGATTATGAAGCTTGAGTTTATGATGATGTGAGAAGCTTGAATACAACTTGAAGTCAATCCGCAACTTTACTATTTGAGCGTTCTCGCGTATAATTAGAAACATCTCAATACATGCAAATAAGAGCTAGACCTGAAACAACTCTATACTGTTTGTTATCACTAAAACTTATCATATTTTTGATCAAACATAATTATATTGGATTTGAGAGTGTGATACACCAACAAAGCTATTTATCGATGGAATGTGCCAAATTGGTTATATTCGAGGATATGATGACAAAATACCCTATTTAAATTTAACTAAAATAAATTATTTTGACACAAATTTGATCGATTCGATCTAACATGAAGTATGTATATTGTTTTGCGTTGATATTTTATGTTGTATGTTAGTTTATATAAAATATCTGAAAAATAAAAAGCATTCCAGTCTCTGTCAGAAATATTAAATTAAAAGTTTTTCCAATAAAATCTAATCATTTTTTACTTGGACTTTACGTTATTATTTCAAGCATATAATCAAGGGTAATTTAAGAAGAAAATAATAGATCTTAAAATGGATATTTGTGTACGAAAAGCTAGTGGGATAGGCTTTCTAAATATAGTCGTAGTTTTAATTTTTTGGTTAGGGAATTAAATAGACTTCTTTGTTTAGGTAAGTTAAACCTAAGAATGCGGTACGAGGAAGAGGACAATTTGGAGTTTTTTTTTTCCATTGCAATTTTCCTCTTCCTCATGCCACAATATGGTACATCGCCATATCTTTCACTAAAGCTTAAACGCATCAATCATTTATTGTATAATTTCAAAAAGAAATCTGACAATCAAGATTTTCAACAGCTGGGGAACCAAAACATATATAAATATGATATTTGAAACGGGTAACTTCAAGTATAAAAAACAATAACTCTAGGAAAATGCAGTAGTAGTTTTTTTTTCCAGAACCTGCAATAGTTCAAGAAAAAGATTTGATAAAAGTATTAGAAGCACTAACTTTCCGCGATCCAGGCAAGCTTTTCGACAAACTCTCGTAATGCTGAATTCGCTGCACAACAAGAAGGCAAATACGATGAACAAGAAAATGAACAAAGGTAAGTTATTTATATAATGCGTGTAAAAGGCAGGCACCTCCTCTGAAACTGAGGGAGACATTTGCTTCAAAGCTCTGTGGATATGTTCATCCTTGACGGTAAAAAGAGAATAATCAACAGAACTTTCGTGCAATGAGGCCCATATGTCTTCCATTAATATACTAGTAGCTTTACGCAACTGTCCTCGCCAAAAGAGGGAGCAATGCTCACCAAACAAAAAATATTTATGAGCGATTCAGCAACAGACCGATGTATGAAGGAAAAGGTGCCAGAAAAAAAGACATACAAGTCCAAATAGATCGGCTCCACTAAAATTTTCACATGAACTGTCTTTTCCAATCGCCATTAGGTCGACAGAAGCATCTATCTTCATCTTCGTAGCAATAGATTTCAGGATCATTCCTCGTTCTTCTGGACAAGGGAGAGGAACATACAAAAGTTCTTCAAATCTTCCAGGTCTAAGAAAAGCTGGATCCATGGCTTCAGGCCTGTCAACGTGCCGAAAGGTCCGAAAGGTAAAGGATGTTAGACCATGGACCTAACAAAAACATGTATTTTAGCTGCCCATCCACAATAATGTGCTTCGTGCAACAAGCTCTACCTATTTGTGGCAGCAATCACATAGACACCCTGTCTTTGTTCGGCTGAATCAAGACATACTAGTAACTGAAATAATAGAAACATTTTGTTTTCAGCCCATAACAAGGTTTCAACGAGCAGACAGATATATTATATACTCAGGAGTGGAACCATCTGGACGAGTGTTTTTTTACTGACCTGAGTCACAATTTTCTCAATATAATGTCCCCCTTCTCTATCATGATCTGTTGTCAATGCATCCAACTTGTAAAAAAGGAACTACGGAGTTAAGAAAACATAAATCCATCAAACTGACCTACATACTGAGAGGAAAAAACCAAAAAAAATGAAAAAGCAGTGGATTTCGAAGTAACTGTAGCCTGTTACAAAACACATGTAAAAAAGGGAATCCAGACTATAAAAAAAGTAACCAGAAATTGATTCCTGTGATTGCAGAATGGAGTTACGAAGCAAAGGCCTAAACTGAAGTGCGTAGAATTTTGTAAGTAAGTCCGGACCATCACTAATGCATCAAGAAGTTCAATGGACTTGAACAGAAATCACAAGTAAAACTACAAGATATTAAAAAAAACAATTGCATCGAAACTTCCATATAGTTTGCTCATGTATTGATTTTCCAACATTTACATGCAACTACTGAGGATAATATCGAGAAAACAAAGCATAACATGGCAAATCCGCACTCGGACATTGTTAAACCTGCATTGACAATTGAGGAAAAATTAGAGAGTAACTGCCAAGATCATACAATCAAACTTTGACCACAAGTAGCTCAACTATGCATGTTTGATGTGAGCAAATTGTGCGAGAACTTAAAACAAATCAACACTGTGGATGCAGATAATTTGAAATTAGGGCTGTTTAACTTGAAACACCATATAAGATCTCACCCAAATTGTCATCAAATTGGCTTCTAGATAATTTGAAATTAGGGCTGTTTAACTTGAAACACCATATAAGATCTAGAAGCCAATTTGATGACAATTTGGGTGATTATTAATGGTCGTAAATGGGAGTAAAATAGTACCTCATCAAAGAAAAGTATGCATGGAGAACATGTTCTTGCCCGCATAAATATTGTCCGCACTGCCAATTCACTTTCACCAACATATTTATTCAGCAGTTCAGGGCCCTAGATATACAACAAAAGATTACTTTAAGAGACCAACAATATTGTGCTCAGCTATACTACAGGGGAAGAAACTAAAGGAACCTTAATATAAATGAAATTGGCTCCAGCTTCACATGCAACAGCCTTTGCAATCAATGTCTTCCCGCATCCCGGGGGGCCATAAAGCAAAATTCCCGACTCTACACCCACCCCAAAATGCTGGGAAACAATAAAATCTATTTTAAGCATCAAACTTCGCAATTCATTCAATAAATAGCACAAGTAGGAAGATCTTCTGTCAGCAAACTCAGAGAAGTTTATCATTTAATACAGATTATTTTATTTGTTAATAATCATCAATAAAATAAGTTTTCAAAGAATCAATGTGCAACATAATCGGGAAAACGGAATATGCACGTCGGAAACTCAAATGCAAAAAAAATTCAAAATTGTGTATCTTGCCGAGAATCTCAAGGCCCGATAACAGCTGAACGTGCATTAAAAATTTAAAAGCAAAGATCCATCTAGATGATCAATTCTCAATCATATATGAAATGAAATTAATCACCTCAAAATATTCAGGAAATTTTATTCTCTTGGCTATATGATGGTCAAACACTTGTTTGAGCGAATGAAGTCCTCCAACTTCATCCCACTTCACAGTTGGCAAAACAGAAAACCCTTCCCTTTTAGAAGAAGGTTGGACCTTTTCAACAGCGTCCTGCAAAAAGTGAAATAGATATTTTTTTTTAAAAAAAGAACTTAATTAAGTGCCACAATTCGTTCATTATTTACCAACGAGTGGATCGGTCCCAACTCATGATTACCTCAAAATCGGCAATTGTGATGCTAAGTTTATCCAATTCTTCATGGGGCCACGGGTGTCTCCACAAATCTTCACGATATTCTCCTGAAAGAACATCTTTTTTAGGACTTAAAATTCTTTTCATAGCAAGTATACCAGCCTTCTTGACCAGGGCGGCCAAATCTGCTCCAACAAATCCGGGAGTGGATCTAGCTACTTTCTTAAGATCCAAGGCACCTTCAACTTTAAGATTGCGGGTGAGTACTTTTAACATCTCTACCCGTGCCTTTTCGTCCGGAACACCTAAAACAAATTCACAATCAAATCGTCCAGGCCTTCTCAAGGCGGGGTCAATAGCATCCGGTCTATTTGTTGCCCCAATCACGAGGACATGGCCAGGTCTGCTATTAGAAGTCTCTGAATCTTCATTTCCATTGACAGGTTTTACGAGTCTGTTTGCTTCATCCATACAAGTCATCAATTGTGTAACAATGCGTCGATCCATTTCTCTCAGCAAATTTTCCCTTTTTGAAGCAATTACATCAATTTCATCAATGAATATAATAGAAGGCCCTGTCCTATATGCTTTTGCGAACAGATCTCGGATATTTTCCTCTGACGTCCCTATAAAATTTTAAAAAGAAAATAAAAAAGAAAGAAGATGAAGAAAGCTTTACAATCTAAAGCGCAACTTCATTACTTTATTCATTGTGCCTAAAAATCAAACACCACCTATAACAGAGAAAAGTAAGAAACCACAAGGTGGCTAAGAACCCATCAACGTGCAAATAAAAGATTCAGGAATGTCGTCACCTAAACATTAAAACTCCAGTAAAATGAAATGCTTAGCATGGTCATCAATTCTGTGAGACCAGTAGTTCATTAACCAGGAGAATGCCAGCATGTCCTAGTCGCCACAAATTGGTTCCACCAAGAAGGAAGTTTCAAACAAAATATAAAATATCAGGCACATGAAAGATTCAGGAATGAAGTCACCTAAGAATTAAAGCATCATACAAAAATGAAATGCATAGTATGGTTATATTTCTTGAGAGTTGTTATTCACTAATCAGGAGAAAATCAGGCCAACCAGTCCTAGACCTCACAAATTGGTTCCGCAAAGGAGGCAGTTTCAGACACAACGCTGAGCTATATTTTTTGAGCAGCCCATAAGAAATTGTAATATCACAAATATCAGGCAGCTGAAGCATGCCCAAAAATAAAAAAAAAACACGAGGCGTTCACTTAATACGGGATGATGATCACAGACCTACCAAGTTAGAAATAAAAATGAAATGTTGAGAATTTGTTAAATGAGCAACATGATAAGCGATTAACAACACATGTGTATCACACATTACTTTAGGAACTGCTCATGTATATAACCAGCATACCGGAAACTCCAGACACCAATTCAGTAGCAGAAATCTTGTAAAACCGGACTCCAGCCTCATTGGCAATGGCATGAGCCAACGTGGTTTTCCCACATCCCGGTGGACCGTGCAGCAAAATTCCCCTCATGGGTTCCAAGCCGAGGTGCTGCATCACATCTGAACGACAAAAAGGCACCACCAATTCCTCTATCAATCGACAGATAACTTCACTCAACCCCCCTAAATCCTTGAACTTCGGCCCATTATCGTCATCATTATTCAATGCTCCAAGCTCATCACCTACCTTTCCTTCCCCAAATTCTGTACCATCTTCACCCCTCGTATTTACCACGACAACTTCCCTATTCCCCTCCACTCCACCCAATTTCTTCGAAATATGACGGTAGTTTTCCCTCAGATTCAAATTCGTCAAATCGATTCCATCGCCCCCCGATGTCGTAACCCAGTCCTCCGAGGAATCTACACTGCCTGAGGAAGATACTGCGGCAAACACATTATTCCTTCTCTTATCCCGCAATTTAACCTCGCTCTCATCAAACTCCTTTCGTTTCTTTCTAGGAATCGTTTCCTTCTGTTCATGGACATTAGACCCATCTGAGACGTCATCGTTTGCTTTGCCCGAACTGTGAAGAATCTGATGGACGCGTTTGGTGAAAATCCGCAGCGGGAGACGCGCGTACTGTGGATATGTGGAGCGGAGGTGGCCTATCAGTTGGTCGACGTTGGCATAATTATCCACGGATTCTATGCGTCGGCGTAATATACCGCCGACCACGGACGTCAACCCTCCCACTCGGCCGCCTCGTGCTCTTGGCATGGTTGCGTAATCAATTCAGAAGTTTTGAAGTTTTTTAATAATTTTTAAATTATATATTTATACGAATTCGATAGATTTTTATTAATTTTTATAAAATTTCATGGATTTATGTAGATTAATATAAATTTTTTTCCAAAATTTTTATATATTTTTTTGATAAAAATTAAAAAAATTATATTTAATTATAACATATTATTTTTTATTAATTTTTTGAATCAATAATTAATTAACATATTTGTTTTGAAATAATTTTTCAAAATTTATATTAATAAATGAATTTATTTATTTAAAAATTAAATAATATAATCTTTTCATGTGCATATATGTGGGTTTGTATGTATATTTATAAATTTTTTAAAATACATCAATTTATTAAATGATAATTTTGTTTTTAAATTGATAATATACATGTGAAAAGAATATTTGTGTGGATATATTTTTGTATAAAAATATCAAAGTTTGCATATTAATTCAAATTGAAAATTCTCAAAAGAAAAAAAAAATCATGATTATTGCGAGACTATTCAATTATTAAGAATTAAACGATATTTGTTTGGACCATCTTTTATTATTATTGCATATTACATTAATTTATATAAATCATAAATTAAAAATCACAAAATCACTTATGGAATTCAAAATTTCATATGATAATAAAATAAAAAATTATTAAATAAACAACCAGCCAAAAAATGAAAAATATAAAGGAAATATGAAAATATATATAGAGATATATTTCCAAAATTTGAGAGAGTGATGAAGATAGATGAGAGGAGAAAAATAAGAAAAAGAGATGATATGAAGCGTCAGAGAGAGAAATAAATAGCTTGTGTATGAGTTAGAAGTTTTAAAAATCCATCCAAATCTTTGGGTTGAACCAAAAACAATTTTTGACCATTTATAGTTGTATTTTAGACTTTAATATTTGTATGTTAATGAATTCCATGAATTAATTAAAATTTTATTGAAAATTTTAATACATATAGATTTTTATAGAGTTTTTAAGTCAATGTTGAATATCACTTGACTTTTTATAATTCTATGAAAGTCTATTTTGAATACCACTAGACTTCTATAGAGTATGTAAAAGTCTAAACTGAATACATTTAAATTTTTCTTATTAAATACGCAAGTATTATAATTTTTAAAATTCACTAGGAAGATGAATTTTTAACATACATACATATTTAAAACTATTTTTTTGCTTATGACAATATTCATTTCACTGACACGTATCATAAACAAATGATTACTAGTTTTTTTATGATATCATATATGGCAAAAATAAACCAAATGATATGATGCGTAATGTTTCTAATTTAAAATAATAAATTGTAACTAACACATGTCAATAGTCCTTAGGTGACCAAACTACTTTTACTGAAGTTGAAAAAACAATCACAACATTTGTCATAAATTATCTATGACTCAACTTATTTCATATAATATATGTGAATTCACTTAGCTCCACTATCTCACTTATATTTACTATTGTTCTTAATTACTTGCAGTTGAACATACTTAATGTGTTATAATTTCTCAATACTTATATTTTACTAATTGTAAATTCAGTATATAAACAAAATCAATGGGAAACAATCTTTATTGTACATGTATCGACTACAAACAATGTTACTACAACTGTTTATTTCATAAAAAAGTTGAAGAACTAATAAGAATATTTTACTGTAACCCAATATGGGTCATCATCTTATGAAGAGTACTTAAGATGGAATCAAGCTTTCGGTTCTGCTGGACTTTGCAACTACCATTTAAACAAACCTAATAGTATCGAAAACACTTAGTTATAAAACATATGTGTAAACCTATTAAAGGTTTTAGATTATACTTTATTAAACATACGTATATGAAACTTCTTTCCACTTATTAATTCGATATATTTACTTTTTATTTTCCTTACAACACATCAACTGTCTCGCTATGAATTTCTTTTTCTTACATGCTACTGAACTTTGCTTCATGCTTACTACGACTTCCAAACAACTTTTATTCAAGTACTTTAATTTCTTTTACTAATTCCATATTATAGTAATCTATTTGGTTGTCTTACGAATTAAATTAACTCTCACGTATAAATATCTTAAAAATTGAGGTTACCAAATTCATAAATATGTCGATTAAATTCTTAAATAATAAAAAAACTTATATCCATTGAGATCGTTTCTATATAAACAGGTTTTCAAATGTCTTTTATTAAACTAAGATTTTAAGTGTCCTTACAGATTATTTAAGGAATCATATTACAATTGATATTTAAGTAAAAGTTACCAAATTTGTAAATCCACAAACATCAATAATGTTATCAAATGTGTAAACTTTATAGGCGCTACCATGAATTACATATGAATACTCTATTTTCAAATCTATAATATCATATTTATAGATTAGATACTTGATTAGATTTCAAGATGAACATATATTTTATGTTCAATTTTAAAAAAGGCTGTTAAACTCCTTCCACTTTATCCTTACTCTATCTTTTTTCTGACTATTTTCATTTCTACAGGTTCCTTCAGTTTTTTGTTGTGTTTTGTACTTTCTTAATCACAATTTTAACTTGAAATAATAAGCGTATAACTACAATATAAAAGAAAATATAAAAATATTGTAGTCATAAGACATGTTGCTTTAACCAAAAAATAAAAGTATTCAAATCCTTCACTTTTGTTATCTAAATCAGCTTTTAAACGGGAACGATAAACATTTTACACATTACAATATGCACGTAAAACTCTAACAAGATTAAACTATCAAAGTTTACAAACTCTTAAATTTATAAGTTTTTACATATAACATATCATCTTATAATCAAACATATCACACATAAATAAACCCGTTTACCTAAAATTTTTAATAGATTACAATACTCACTTAACTTCTCTTGTATTTAACATTGGCATAAGTTATTTTCTAATCTTGTTTCTTTAACATTTATATATGACACATTTAATTTTGATTAATACATTAAAAACTCGAAGTTTTTATTGTTAACTATATCAATTAATTATGAAAAAATCAATAATTATTTTTTAGTTCATATTAATTATTTATTACACTCTAACAAAAACTACATTGTTGAATAAGACCTACACAAATATAAACATATGTTTAGTTCCTCTTGAAAAAAAATATAAATGATCATACGTTAGTCTACACACCTGGATTAAACACCTCAAGCATTGAGGTGTCCCTGTCTTATATATATATATATATATATATATATATATATATATATATATATATATATATATATATATATATATATATATATATACTCAGAGACCTCATATTTTAATTTTTAAATTAAATTATCCTTATCATTTTAACTTACGTTCAATATTATCTCTATCAAATTATATTATTAATTAATTTTTATTTTTTGGTCTGAAAATTAATAATTGCATTATTTCTTTTTGGTACACGGCCGATGTGAATTATTAATTTTCAGACCAAAAAATAAAGTTTTGTGTTGCAAATAAGCTTATAAAATATCTTAAGATACTAATTATTATAATATTTTTACGATAATAGTTCTTTTAAAAAATTCCAATCATATTGAGAGATTTTTACCTGAAATTTTTTATTTTCCAGATAAATCAATAAAGGATGATTTAGCAAATAATAATAATAGTTTTAAAACAAATGGACCTCAGGATATGAAATGTTACTTAGTTTCTATTTAAAAATTATATTATATTTGAAAAATGTTTTGGATATGAATTTGTCTAGTAGACTTTGTGTTGGTTAGGAGAAGATCATGTTTTTTTTTAAAAATAATTTAAATATTAAAATTAATTTCAACTATAATTTTTTTTTAAAAAGGTTTGCAAAACTATCACAATCCGCGTTTACGAAGCATGGATGCTGAAGCGCGGACGCGCAGACGTGGAGCCACGGAATATTTAGCGACGGAAAATATAAAAACAACCGTCGCTAAAATGGAATCCGCGACAGTTTTTAACAACCGTCGCTAAATTTGAATCAGCGATAAACCGTCGCTATTCCGAAATTTTGGAATTTTCACTAACGTCGTACATTGCACACTACAGATAATTGTATTAACGGCGTACATCTGCACGCGGCAGATAATAGTATTAACAGCGTGCACATGTACGACGCGGATAATCTTGAACTTTCAACGACTTGCATCTTTGCAGCATGCAATGTGCGCTGCAGAAAATGAATTTGCGCACTGCAAAAAACCATTTTTGTAGTAGTAAAGACAGAAAAAACAGAAAAAAATTTATCACGAAAAAACCAGGTCGAATAGTAGAGGTTCCTGAAAAAACTTTTTTCGTGATGAATTTTTCTCTGTTTTTTCTCTATCTTCACTACTACAAAAATGGTTTTTCGCAACGCGTAAATTCATTTTCTGTAGTGCACATTGCATGCTGCAAAGATGCAAGCAGTTGAAAGTTTAAGATTATCCGCGTCGTACATGTGCACGCTGTTAATACTATTATCTGCGGCGTGTATATGCACGCCGTTAATACAATTATCCGTAGCGTGCAATGTACGACGCAAGTGAAAATTCCAAAATTTCGGAATAACGACGGTTTTTCATGCTGATTCAATTTTAGCGACGGTTGTCAAAAACCGTCGCGGATTCCATTTTAGCGACGGTTTGTTTATATATTCCGTCGCTAAATCTTCCGTCGCGCAGATGTGGCTCTACGTGTGTAGCATCCGCGCTTACGAAGCACAGACGCTGCTCCACGTGAGCAGCGTCCGCGCTTCTTAAGTGCGAATCGTGGTAGTTTTGCAAATCTTTTTTTTAAATTATTTTTGAAATTAGTTTTAAAAATTAAATTATTTTTAAAAAAACCCGAGAAGATCTGTATTATTTATACGACTTTAAATGGAAGATTTGAGCATAAGTTTTTTTCACGATGATTAGACGATTTGATAATGTCATAGATTCAGCCTAATTTTTCACTCATGAAACTGCCTTTCCTTCGAAAACTCTAATTGATGCACCACAAAATTTATAAAACAAAATAAAATTAATAAAAATAGGGCATATTATTTACAAGGTAATCACATATGTGCAGCATATATGCACCTTTTCCCAAACAGATGGCGTGATAGGACCAATTGTTGCGAGGATAAATCCTCGTTCCTCTGGAGAAGGGAGGGGAACATGCAAAATTTTATGAAATCCTTTACGTGTAAGAAGAGTTGGGTCCAAAAGATCAGGTCTGCAACATATCCTGATTTTCACGAGAAATTTAGGGTCGGATTCCAGCAAGTGTCACTAGTCCAGACGTAGGTTTCGAATTTGCCCTGAGCCTAAAATCACGAAGAAGACCGTTAGAAGGGGGTCGAGAGGGTGTTCTGGCGTAGTCCCTCAAACGCTCAAGTCAGAGACTGAAGATAGAAGGGGGAGCAGCTAAGGGGTGCTGCTGAAAAATAATATAGTGAATATCTGAGTTAGACACCCGAACATGGTATTTATAGGAAAATACTTGGGCCCGTGTTGGGCCTTCCACCTTGGTTGGAGATGGGCCATGGGTCCGGTCCCAAATGTGGTTTGGGCCTAATGTCCATAGGATGTCATATCGAGAGAAAAATAAAGTTAGTCAATGGACCTAACACAAAAATATATTTTAGCTACACGTCTACAAAAATGCCCCAAGGCTTGTTGGAGTAATAATATCTACCTATATGTGGCACCGATCGTCACGTCCCGATATCGGGGTTAGTCGAGACCAGCGTTATTCAATAATCACATAATTGCTAAACAACAAGCCTCGTAGTACAGTATAAACCAAAATCAGTTTATATCATAAATACCATAAAAATGGAATCTTTTCAACAATAGTAACTCTGAAAACGATAAAAATCTTCGGAAGCTTTTATAACTTGAATTATAAACTCACAAGAACATATTCTTAATTTAAATTCTTCATGCGTCCAATATCAGTCCAAAAAAATGGTGTACGATTTTTCTCTCTATCTCTTCTTCTGATTTATCTGGGAGAGTAGAGTAAGGGGTGAGTGATATGATCATCACTCAGCAAGTAGGGGCCGCTCGAGCACAACATAACAAAATGAATAAAAATTTAAACACACACCTTTCATAACATGACTTAAACCACATGCATAACGTCGACCAGACACTGAGATTCCTATACTTTTAATGGTTTACTGATATCAATCCTAATTTTTACTCCTATAAGGGAACGGTGCCATATAGCGGTTACATCCACACCGCGTAAGGGTCATGTCATAGTTGAGATTCTCTCCCATATCAAGTTGAATCCACACAGTGCCCAAAATTATATGACAACCAACACAAGAATGGTGTAGAAGAAGAATATGCACTCTTGAAAAACGAAATAAATATGCATATACAAAATTTTAACTTTAAAACAAGCCCACTTACCTTAGACTAGAAGAAGACGTAAAGAACTCGAAAATCATAGAAGAATCATGCAACCTACACCTCGAAAACACGGCAGCACATTTACCGAAAAATCAACCGCCTTGTAAAATTCGTTGCGCTTTATTGCACAATTGGATCGTGCTCAAACTTGGACGTTACATTCACAAGTAAGTTAAATGACGCGAAAGCATTTAAAAAAAACAACATTTGGATTTGCCGAATTTTGGATATGTTATTTGAAACATATTGAAGCATATTATGAACGGTGGAGATTGGATTCCGAGCACCCGAGAGAGAGAGAGAGAGACAACATTAAAGATTTAATTTCCCCGTTGAATTAGACGATTTGATAATGTCATAGCTTCAGCCTAATTTTTCAATCATGCAACTGCCTTTCCTTCCGAAAACTCTAATTGTTGCACCACAAAATTTATAAAACAAAATAAAATTAATAAAAATAAGGCATATTATTTACAAGGAAATCACATATGTGTAGCATGTATGCACATTTTCCCAAACAGATGGCTTGATAGGACCAATTGCTGTGAGGATCAATCCTCGTTCCTCTGAAGAAGGGAGAGGAACGTGCAAAATTTTATGAAATCCTTTACGTGTAAGAAGAGCTGGATCCATAAGATCAGGTCTGCAACACATTGAAAGAAAAATAAAGTTAGCCAATGGACCTAACACAAAAATATATTTTAGCTACTCTTCTACAAAAATGCCCCAAGGCTTGTTGGAGCAATAATATCAACATATCTATGGCACCGATGACATAAACATCCCGTGCCTCTTCTAACTTTTCAAGCTCCAATAGTAGCTGAAATAAAAGAAAGACTTTATTTTAAGCACATAATAAACCTTAGACATATGGATAGAGATTACACTCATTGAAAAAAGACTAGTTTGCAAAAGCGGCGTCCAATAACCTGGCTGAAAAGTTGCTCCATGACATATCCACCTTTTTCACCAGACTTCATGCAGAATACATCCACCTAGAAACATCAAACCAACTATTTAACCCATGCATAGATTTTCCCAAAATTTGGGACAACTAATGTGGAACATACAAAGAAAATGCACAATATACAGAAAATCTACACTTGAAACATCGTTAAGAAGAAAACGAGGGGCAAAACGTATGTGATCAAAGAAGAGTATGCATGGAGTGCATGCTCTTGCCTCATCGAACATTTTCCTCAACGCTGATTTGAGATCCTTGTCAACTTCATATAGCATTCCAAGGCCCTAACATATACAAAATGAAAGTAAAAGATCACTCCAACAACCAACAAATTATGTGCTAGGTTCATAATTTTCTACGGGAGATGATTACCTTAAAAAGAATGAAATTTTCTCCAGCTTTGTTTGCAACAGCCTTCGCAATCAGCGTCTTGCCACAGCCTGGAGGGCCATACTGAAAAATTTCAGTCCGTAGTTCAATCCAGAATTCCTCCAAATAACATATCTATCTTAAAAATCAAACTACTCAAACTCATATGACAAGTGTGAAGATTTTAGGCCTACTGAACTTCGATTGCAAAGTTTACTCGTTGAAATGAAATTCATCCCCTGATTATCTTTAAGGGCCTTTATTGGGTAAACTATATTTTTTTCGGGGTATTTTTGAGCGATAGAACCCCTCCAACTTCTTCCCACTTGACAATGGTCTGAACGGAAAATCGTTCTCTAGCCAAAGGACATAGCATTGCAGCTGCTTTCTGCAAGCACTCCAGTTTAAAGATTATCATCACAAAGGAAAAAAGACAAGTACATGAGAATTAATGAATTGGACATAAATCAGGATAACCTCTAAATCGGCCATGGTAATTCTTTGATTTTTTCTGTGATATTCACGAAAAATTTAAGATCCAATTCCAGCAAGTTTCATTAGTCCAGACACATCTTTTGAAATTACCCTGAGCCTGAAATCACAAATAAGACCATTAGAAGGGGGCCAGGAGGGTGTCTCGCATAGCCTCTCTGACACTCAAGTCAGAGAATGAGGATGTAAGTGGAGAACAGCTAAGGGTGCTGCTGAAAAATGATATGTGAATGAATAAATTAGACACCCAATCCTCGTATTTATAGAAGAATACATGGGCCTGTAATGGGCCTTCTACCTTGGTTGAGAATGGGACATGGAGTTTGGGCTTGACCTTAATGAGCTCATCCATGGAGTATCACCAGTCCCCTTCCCCCCCAAGTCGAACTGAATCATAGTTTCGAAGTTCGATTAATTGTGTTGTCCTCGGTTTACAAGGCGTGAGTTGTACATTTTTTTTATGCTCATTAGTCTCCACAAGTTTGGAAACATATCAAATCACAATTTACGTTACATCATCGTAGCACGCATCCTCCTCTCGGCACCCACCTTTTTGTACTCGCCCTCGCCTCGTCTCGCCACCCTCTCATCCTCACCTATGTAACAGAAAAAAATTCATCACGAAAAAACCAGGTCGAATAGTAGAGGTTCCTGAAAAAAAAAAATTTCGTGATGATTTTTTGTCTGTTTTTTTCTCTGTCTTCACTACTACAAAAATGGTTTTTCGCAGCGCGCAAATTCATTTTCTGCAGTGCACATTGCATGCTGCAAAGATGCAAGCAGTTGAAAGTTCAAGATTATCTGCGTCGTACATGTGCACGCTGTTAATACTATTATCTGCGGCGTGTATATGCACGCTGTTAATACAATTATCTGTAGCGTGCAATGTATGACGTAAATGAAAATTCCAAAATTTCGGAATAGCGACGGTTGAGCGACGGTCTTTAAACTGTCACTGATTTCATGCTGATTCAATTTTAGCGACGGTTGTCAAAAACCGTCGCGGATTCCATTTTAGCGACGGTTTGTTTATATATTTCGTCGCTAAATCTTCCGTCGCGCAGATGTGGCTCCACGTGTGTAGCATCCGCGCTTACAAAGCACGGATTGTGGTAGTTTTGCAAATCTTTTTTAAAAAAAATTATTTTTGAAATTAATTTTAAAAATTAAATTATTTTTAAAAAAACCCGAGAAGATCTGTATCATTTACACGAATTTAAATGGAAGATTTGAGAATAAGTTTTTTTCATGTTGATTTAGACGATTTGATAATGTCATAGCTTCAGCCTAATTTTTCACTCATGCAACTGCCTCTCCTTCGAAAACTCTAATTGATGCACCACAAAATTTATAAAACAAAATAAAATTAATAAAAATAGGGCATATTATTTACAAGGTAATCACATATATGTAGCACATATGCACCTTTTTCCCAAACAGATGGCGTGATAGGACCAATTGCTGCGAGGATAAATCCTCGTTCCTCTGGAGAAGGGAGAGGAACATGCAAAATTTTATGAAATCCTTTACGTGTAAGAAGAGTTGGATCCAAAAGATCAGGTCTGCAACAGTATCGTGATACTCACGGGAAATTTAGGGTCCGATTCCAGCAAGTGTCACTAGTCCAGACGTAGGTTTCGAATTTGCCCTGAGCCTGAAATCACGAAGAAGACCGTTAGAAGGGGGTCGAGAGGGTGTTCTGGCGTAGCCCCTCCAACGCTCAAGTCAGAGACTGAGGATATAAGGGGGAGCAGCTAAGGGGTGCTGTTGAAAAATAATATAGTGAATATCTGAGTTAGACACCCGGACATGGTATTTATAGAAAAATACTTGGGCCCGTGTTGGGCCTTCCACCTTGGTTGGAAATGGGCCATGGGTCCGGTCCCAAATGTGGTTTGGGCCTAATGTCCATAGGGTATCATATCGAGAGAAAAATAAAGTTAGCCAATGGACCTAACACAAAAATATATTTTTGCTACTCGTCTACAAAAATGCCCCAAGGCTTGTTGGAGCAATAATATCTACCTATATGTGGCACCGATCGTCACGTCCCGAGATCGGGGTTAGTCGAGACCAGCGTTATTCAATAATCACATAATTGCTAAACAACAAGCCTCGTAGTACAGTATAAACCAAAATCCGTTTATATCATAAATACCATAAAAATGAAATCTTTTCTACAATAGTAACTCTGAAAACGATAAAAATCTTCGGAAGCTTTTATAACTTGAATTATAAACTCACAAGAACATATTCTTAATTTAAATTCTTCATGCGTCCAATATCAATCCAAAAAAATGGTGTACGATTTTTCTCTCTATCTCTTCTTCTGATTTATCTGGGAGAGTAGAGTAAGGGGTGAGTGATATGATCATCACTCAGCAAGTAGGGGCCGCTCGAGCACAACATAACAAAATGAATAAAAATTTAAACACACACCTTTCATAACATGACTTAAACCACATGCATAACGTCGACCAGACACTGAGATTCCTATACTTTTAATGGTTTACTGATATCAATCCTAATTTTTACTCCTATAAGGGAACGGTGCCATATAGCGGTTACATCCACACCGCGTAAGGGTCATGTCATAGTTGAGATTCTCTCCCATATCAAGTTGAATCCACACAGTGCCCAAAATCATATGACAACCAACACAAGAATGGTGTAGAAGAAGAATATGCACTCTTGAAAAACGAAATAAATATGCATATACAAAATTTTAACTTTAAAACAAGCCCATTTACCTTAGACTAGAAGAAAACGTAAAGAACTCGAAAATCATAGAAGAATCATGCAACCTACACCTCGAAAACACGGCAGCACATTTACCGAAAAATCAACCGCCTTGTAAAATTCGTTGCGCTTTATTGCACAATTGGATCGTGCTCAAACTTGGACGTTACATTCACAAGTAAGTTAAATGACGCGAAAGCATTTAAAAAAAACAACATTTGGATTTGCCGAATTTTGGATATGTTATTTGAAACATATTGAAGCATATTATGAACGGTGGAGATCGGATTCCGAGCACCCGAGAGAGAGAGAGACAACATTAAAGATTTAATTTCCCCGTTGAATTAGACGATTTGATAATGTCATAGCTTCAGCCTAATTTTTCAGTCATGCAACTGCCTTTCCTTTCGAGAACTCTAATTGCTTGCACCACAAAATTTATAAAACAAAATAAAATTAATAAAAATAAGGCATATTATTTACAAGGAAATCACATATGTGTAGCATGTATGCACATTTTCCCAAACAGATGGCTTGATAGGACCAATTGCTGTGAGGATCAATCCTCGTTCCTCTGAAGAAGGGAGAGGAACGTGCAAAATTTTATGAAATCCTTTACGTGTAAGAAGAGCTGGATCCATAAGATCAGGTCTGCAACACATTGAAAGAAAAATAAAGTTAGCCAATGGACCTAACACAAAAATATATTTTAGCTACTCGTCTACAAAAATGCCCCAAGGCATGTTGGAGCAATAATATCAACATATCTGTGGCACCGATGACATAAACATCCCGTGCCTCTTCTAACTTTTCAAGCTCCAATAGTAGCTGAAATAAGAGAAAGACTTTATTTTAAGCACATAATAAACCTTAGACATATGGATAGAGATTACACCCATTGAAAAAAGACCAGTTTGCAAAAGCGGCGTCCAATAACCTGGCTGAAAAGTTGCTCCATGACATATCCACCTTTTTCACCAGACTTCATGCAGAATACATCCACCTAGAAACATCAAACCAACTATTTAACTCATGCATAGATTTTCCCAAAATTTGGGCACAACTAATGTGGAACATACAAAGAAAATGCACAATATACATAAAATCTACACTTGAAACATCGTTAAGAAGAAAACGAGGGGCAAAACGTACGTGATCAAAGAAGAGTATGCATGGAGTGCATGCTCTTGCCTCATCGAACATTTTCCTCAACGCTGATTTGAGATCCTTGTCAACTTCATATAGCATTCCAAGGCCCTAACATATACAAAATGAAAGTAAAAGATCACTCCAACAACCAACAAATTATGTGCTAGGTTCATAATTTGCTACGGGAGATGATTACCTTAAAAAGAATGAAATTTTCTCCAGCTTTGTTTGCAACAGCCTTCGCAATCAGCGTCTTGCCACAGCCTGGAGGGCCATACTGAAAAATTTCAGTCCGTAGATCAATCCAGAATTCCTCCAAATAACATATCTATCTTAAAAATGCAAACTACTCAAACTCATATGACAAGTGTGAAAATTTTAGGCCTACTGAACTTCGACTGCAAAGTTTACTTGTTGAAATGAAATTCATCACCTGATTATCTTTAAGGGCCTTTATTGGGTAAACTATATATTTTTCGGGGTATTTTTGAGCGATAGAACCCCTCCAACTTCTTCCCACTTGACAATGGTCTGAACGGAAAATCGTTCTCTAGCCAAAGGACATAGCATTGCAGCTGCTTTCTGCAAGCACTCCAGTAGAAAGATTATCATCACAAAGGAAAAAAGACAAGTACATGAGAATTAATGAATTGGACATAAATCAGGATAACCTCTAAATCGGCCATGGTAATTCTTTGATTTTTTCTGTGATATTCACGAAAAATTTAGGATCCGATTCCAGCAAGTTTCATTAGTCCAGACACATCTTTTGAAATTACCCTGAGCCTGAAATCACAAATAAGACCATTAGAAGGGGGCCAGGAGGGTGTCTCGCATAGCCCATCTGACACTCAAGTCAGAGAATGAGGATATAAGTGGAGAACAGCTAAGGGTGCTGCTGAAAAATGATATGTGAATGAATAAATTAGACACCCAATCCTCGTATTTATAGAAGAATACATGGGCCTGTAATGGGCCTTCTACCTTGGTTGAGAATGGGACATGGAGTTTGGGCTTGACCTTAATGAGCTCATCCATGGAGTATCACCAGTCCCCTTCCCCCCCAAGTCGAACTGAATCATAGTTTCGAAGTTCGATTAATTGTGTTGTCCTCGGTTTACAAGGCGTGAGTTGTACATTTTTTTTATGCTCATTAGTCTCCACAAGTTTGGAAACATATCAAATCACAATTTACGTTACATCATCGTAGCACGCATCCTCCTCTCGGCACCCACCTTTTTGTACTCGCCCTCGCCTCGTCTCGCCACGCTCTCATCCTCGCCTATGTAACAGAAAAAAATTCATCACGAAAAAACCAGGTCGAATAGTAGAGGTTCCTGAAAAAAAAAAATTTCGTGATGATTTTTTGTCTGTTTTTTTCTCTGTCTTCACTACTACAAACTTGGTTTTTCGCAGCGCGCAAATTCATTTTCTGCAGTGCACATTGCATGCTGCAAAGATGCAAGCAGTTGAAAGTTCAAGATTATCTGCGTCGTACATGTGCACGCTTTTAATACTATTATCTGCGGCGTGTATATGCACGATGTTAATACAATTATCTGTAGCGTGCAATGTACGACGTAAATGAAAATTCCAAAATTTCGGAATAGCGACGGTTTTTAAACCGTCGCTTATATGAGCGACGGTCTTTAAACTGTCACTGATTTCATGCCGATTCAATTTTAGCGACGGTTGTCAAAAACCGTCGCGGATTCCATTTTAGCGACGGTTTGTTTATAGTATTCCGTCGCTAAATCTTCCGTCGCGCAGATGTGGCTCCACGTGTGTTGCATCCGCGCTTACGAAGCACGAATTGTGGTAGTTTTGCAAATCTTTTTTAAAAAAAAATTATTTTTGAAATTAATTTTAAAAATTAAATTATTTTTAAAAAAACCCGAGAAGATCTGTATCATTTACACGAATTTAAATGGAAGATTTGAGAATAAGTTTTTTTCATGTTGATTTAGAAGATTTGATAATGTCATAGCTTCAGCCTAATTTTTCACTCATGCAACTGCCTCTCCTTCGAAAACTCTAATTGATGCACCACAAAATTTATAAAACAAAATAAAATTAATAAAAATAGGGCATATTATTTACAAGGTAATCACATATGTGTAGCACATATGCACCTTTTCCCAAACAGATGACGTGATAGGACCAATTGCTGCGAGGATAAATCCTCGTTCCTCTAGAGAAGGGAGAGGAACATGCAAAATTTTATGAAATCCTTTACGTGTAAGAAGAGTTGGATCCAAAAGATCAGGTCTGCAACATATCGTGATACTCACGGGAAATTTAGGGTCCAATTCCAGCAAGTGTCACTAGTCCAGACGTAGGTTTCGAATTTGCCCTGAGCCTGAAATCACGAAGAAGACCGTTAGAAGGGGGTCGAGAGGGTGTTCTGGCGTAGCCCCTCCAACGCTCAAGTCAGAGACTGAGGATATAAGGGGGAGCAGCTAAGGGGTGCTGTTGAAAAATAATATAGTGAATATCTGAGTTAGACACCCGAACATGGTATTTATAGAAAAATACTTGGGCCCGTGTTGGGCCTTCCACCTTGGTTGGAAATGGGCCATGGGTCCGATCCCAAATGTGGTTTGGGCCTAATGTCCATAGGGTATCATATCGAGAGAAAAATAAAGTTAGCCAATGGATCCTAACACAAAAATATATTTTTGCTACTCGTCTACAAAAATGCCCCAAGGCTTGTTGGAGCAATAATATCTACCTATATGTGGCACCGATCGTCACGTCCCGAGATCGGGGTTAGTCGAGACCAGCGTTATTCAATAATCACATAATTGCTAAACAACAAGCCTCGTAGTACAGTATAAACCAAAATCCGTTTATATCATAAATACCATAAAAATGGAATCTTTTCTACAATAGTAACTCTGAAAACGATAAAAATCTTCAGAAGCTTTTATAACTTGAATTATAAACTCACAAGAACATATTCTTAATTTAAATTCTTCATGCGTCCAATATCAATCCAAAAAAATGGTGTACGATTTTTCTCTATATCTCTTCTTCTGATTTATCTGGGAGAGTAGAGTAAGGGGTGAGTGATATGATCATCACTCAGCAAGTAGGGGCCGCTCGAGCACAACATAACAAAATGAATAAAAATTTAAACACACACCTTTCATAACATGACTTAAACCACATGCATAACGTCGACCAGACACTGAGATTCCTATACTTTTAATGGTTTACTGATATCAATCCTAATTTTTACTCCTATAAGGGAACGGTGCCATATAGCGGTTACATCCACACCGCGTAAGGTCATGTCATAGTTGAGATTCTCTCCCATATCAAGTTGAATCCACACAGTGCCCAAAATCATATGACAACCAACACAAGAATGGTGTAGAAGAAGAATATGCACTCTTGAAAAACGAAATAAATATGCATATACAAAATTTTAACTTTAAAACAAGCCCACATACCTTAGACTAGAAGAAAACGTAAAGAACTCGAAAATCATAGAAGAATCATGCAACCTACACCTCGAAAACACGGCAGCACATTTAACGAAAAATCAACCGCCTTGTAAAATTCGTTGCTCCTTATTGCACAATTGGATCGTGCTCAAACTTGGACGTTACATTCACAAGTAAGTTAAATGACGCGAAGCAAAAGCATTTAAAAAAAACAACATTTGGATTTGCCGAATTTTGGATATGTTATTTGAAACATATTGAAGCATATTATGAACGGTGGAGATCGGATTCCGAGCACCCGAGAGAGAGAGAGAGAGAGAGAGAGAGACAACATTAAAGATTTAATTTCCCCGTTGAATTAGACGATTTGATAATGTCATAGCTTCAGCCTAATTTTTCAATCATGCAACTGCCTTTCCTTTCGAAAACTCTAATTGTTGCACCACAAAATTTATAAAACAAAATAAAATTAATAAAAATAAGGCATATTATTTACAAGGAAATCACATATGTGTAGCATGTATGCACATTTTCCCAAACAGATGGCTTGATAGGACCAATTGCTGTGAGGATCAATCCTCGTTCCTCTGAAGAAGGGAGAGGAACGTGCAAAATTTTATGAAATCCTTTACGTGTAAGAAGAGCTGGATCCATAAGATCAGGTCTGCAACACATTGAAAGAAAAATAAAGTTATCCAATGGACCTAACACAAAAATATATTTTAGCTACTCGTCTACAAAAATGCCCCAAGGCTTGTTGGAGCAATAATATCTACATATCTGTGGCACCGATGACATAAACATCCCGTGCCTCTTCTAACTTTTCAAGCTCCAATAGTAGCTGAAATAAGAGAAAGACTTTATTTTAAGCACATAATAAACCTTAGACATATGGATAGAGATTACACCCATTGAAAAAAGACCAGTTTGCAAAAGCGGCGTCCAATAACCTGGCTGAAAAGTTGCTCCATGACATATCCACCTTTTTCACCAGACTTCATGCAGAATACATCCACCTAGAAACATCAAACCAACTATTTAACTCATGCATAGATTTTCCCAAAATTTGGGCACAACTAATGTGGAACATACAAAGAAAATGCACAATATACATAAAATCTACACTTGAAACATCGTTAAGAAGAAAACGAGGGGCAAAACGTACGTGATCAAAGAAGAGTATGCATGGAGTGCATGCTCTTGCCTCATCGAACATTTTCCTCAACGCTGATTTGAGATCCTTGTCAACTTCATATAGCATTCCAAGGCCCTAACATATACAAAATGAAAGTAAAAGATCACTCCAACAACCAACAAATTATGTGCTAGGTTCATAATTTGCTACGGGAGATGATTACCTTAAATAGAATGAAATTTTCTCCAGCTTTGTTTGCAACAGCCTTCGCAATCAGCGTCTTGCCAGAGCCTGGAGGGCCATACTGAAAAATTTCAGTCCGTAGATCAATCCAGAATTCCTCCAAATAACATATCTATCTTAAAAATGAAACTACTCAAACTCATATGACAAGTGTGAAAATTTTAGGCCTACTGAACTTCGACTGCAAAGTTTACTTGTTGAAATGAAATTCATCACCTGATTATCTTTAAGGGCCTTTATTGGGTAAACTATATATTTTTTGAGGTCTTTTTGAGCGATAGAAGCCCTCCAACTTCTTCCCACTTGACAATGGTCTGAACGGAAAATCGTTCTCTAGCCAAAGGACATAGCATTGCAGCTGCTTTCTGCAAGCACTCCAGTAGAAAGATTATCATCACAAAGGAAAAAAGACAAGTACATGAGAATTAATGAATTGGACATAAATCAGGATAACCTCTAAATCGACCATGGTAATTCTTTGATTTTTTCTGTGATATTCACGAAAAATTTAGGATCCGATTCCAGCAAGTTTCATTAGTTCAGACGCATCTTTTGAAATTACCATGAGCCTGAAATCACAAATAAGACCATTAGAAGGGGGCCAGGAGGGTGTCTCGCATAGCCCATCTGACACTCAAGTCAGAGAATGAGGATACTAAGTGGAGAGCAGCTAAGGGTGCTGCTGAAAAATGATATGGTGAATGAATAAATTAGACACCCAATCCCCCCCTCCCCAAGTCGAACTGAATCATAGGTTCGAAGTTCGATTAATTGTATTGTCCTCGGTTTACAAGGCGTGAGTTGTACATTTTTTCTTTGATGCTCATTAGTCTCCACAAGTTTGGAAACATATCAAATCGCAATTTACGTTACATCATCGTAGCATGCATCCTCCTCTCGGCACCCACCTTTTTGTACTCGCCCTCGCCTCGTCTTGCCACCCTCTCATCCTCGCCTATGTCCAGCCACCTTCTCATCACTTGACTATGGTGTTGTTTTTATGTTGTTTTGGATTTTATTTGTGGCATGTTGTGTCTAGTCCTGGCCAGTATAGCTGTAGGATATTTGTTTAGTTGATTGTGAACTTGATATTATTTTCGAACGTATATTGATGTTGCTGTGTTTTGAAATTTTTGGGATGTCCTACTTACGAGGAGGTCATGCCGAAATTTCTGTATGCCTAAATGAACGTTTTAAACTTGTTTTCGTTGTTTACACCATTTAATCCTTGTTGTTTCGTAATTAAATATTAATTAAGAGCACGGGCCCTCACATTTTCACAAAATTATTGTAGCCAAATCTTCTTCTCGGAGTTGATGTCATTGCTTTTTGAAAGAGGTGATTCAATATGCTTTTCGAAAGCCAAAATGCTCCTACAAATTATGATGTATCTTACCGGAAAATGGCCAATGAATCATAGAATGTGTCTCAACATTCAAATTTCAGTTTCAGTTTTCCAATAAACATCAGAACTTTTTAAGAAATACTAACGATCACTTAATCTGATTACAATTCAATAGTCAAGTGATGAGAAGGCATCACCGTTAAACTCAATCGCAAAACAAACTCAAGTGGTATTTTCATATTATCATTTATGCCTCAATTCGATAAAACTTCCAACAAAATTCATTACCATCCTCAGTAAACAAAATCTATTCAAATCATCAAGAGACTGACTAGCTTCAGTTTTCCAATAAACATTAAAAAGCGTATTGAATTAGTTTCAACAAGAACACAATATGATTTAATGAGAAGCCGAAATTGAACAAAAAAATATTATACCTCAATCAAATTCAACATTCAAATTTCATTATTCAAATGCATAAATTGAAACGAATAACAACCAAATCAGGTTGAGAGGAAAATATTTGCGAACTTACATTTTGTAAAAGATTTGGAAATAACGTTTCAGCTTCAAATTGAGAAGATTGGTAGCAAGAATAAACGGTAAAATAATCGTACTTAGAAATGAGTAAATCAAAATCAAGAACAACCAGAGAGATTAAGAGGAAGGAAACTTATTTTACGTGAAAGAGTGAATTGAAATTCGTGAAGCCAAACCAAAAAATTCAGAGGAAAGAAAGTCTTCTGTGAAAGATCTTCACCAACAAATTCAGAGGAAAGAAACTCTTCTGTGAAAAATTTTCGAGAGGGAAGATATGAAAGAGGGAAGCTAATTTACGATTTTATTGGAGATATTGTGAGAAAGAAAATATTACTAAGGTTTTGTAAATAAATTTACTAAAAAAATATTAGGAGAAAAATGCATTTTCATAAGAGTAAATCTTTTCTGAGACGGTTTCACGAATCTTTATCTGTGAGACTGGTCAACCGTACCGATATTCACAATAAAAATTAATACGCTTAGCATAAAAAATAATATTTTTCATGGATGACTCAAATAAGAGACTTGTCTCACAAAATACAACAAGTGAGACCGTCTCACACAAGTTTTTGCTTTTTCAATGATTAAAATTTGAACTTCATTTCAAATTATTTTTTACTCTATTTCCCCTTTAATATAATATTTGATGAAAAATGAATGCCCGTTTTATGAAGTCTCACCTAAATATTACAAACAAGCAAATATTTTACGATTAAAATTGAAGTTTTTCGAAGTCTGAACAATCTCTCGCCAGTATATACAAATTTATCCAATATTATATTATATATATACAAGTTACATTCATTCTTGGGAGCTCGAACTCAAACTACTGCACTAGATTTCTCGGGTGCAAACAGTGAAGCTAAGCATCGGTTTAGTGACAAATTAAAGTGTTGTCTTTCCTTTTCATTGATTCAACGAAATATTTATACAAAAAAGACAAAGCCAAAAAAATCCAAGTTCCCTAAATAATCCAATGATCCACGGCTATGCTTTGGAAGGAAATAATATCATATAATAAAGCAATCACCTAGATATGGTCTATCCTTAAATCAAGGAATAAACACCCGTAACACCCCCCCTCAAGTTGGAGCATTTAAGTCTAAAATGCCCAACTTGTCAAGAAGAGAATCAAAATGCTTCTTTCCCAAAGCCTTGGTAAAAATGTCCGCCAGTTGAACCATAGTTGGTACATATGACGGAGCAATAAGACCATCTTGGATTGCATCTCGCACGAAATGACAATCCACTTCGATGTGTTTCGTGCGTTCATGAAATACCGGATTCTGCGCGACATGCAATGCAGACTGACTATCTCAAAAAAGAGGAATCGTCGTTGGATGATGAACACCCAAACTCAAAAGTAAACCCTTCAACCATTTTAGTTCACAAGATGCCATAGAACGATATTCGGCCTCGGCAGAAGAGCGAGCGCCACAAGAAGAGAGTTCATCGTATGAACCCCATAAATGACAATGTATTAACTCAAAAATCTGAGTGGACTTATTTTTAACTTAAAGGAAAACTATTTCTAGGATGTTTAGCACGATGACATACTTCACATTCGGTATCCAAATGTCCCCTAGAATCATGGAAAAAAGGAAGTAACTTCACTACTTTCTCGGATGGATGACCCAAATGACGATGCCAGAGCTCCAAAGACTTCGAACTAGCAGCTGAAACCGTTTCCACCTTTAATCCATGACGGAGGTAGTAAAGTCCATCCCGTCGCTCGCCCGTGCGAATCACCTCCCTCGAACGTTGGTCCTGTATAGCACACAACTTATAATTAAATTGGACAAAAAAATGTTCAATTGTGATACTGAAATTAAATTGCAGCGTAGTTTAGGAACAAAAAGAACACCTTGGAGTAACCGCTTTAATATTCAATAAACAAGATTTGCACCATTTGACCATCCGGAAGACCCACGGGACATGGAGAAACCGCTTTAATATTCAATAAACAAGATTCATCACTGGTAACATGATGAGAGCACCTGGTATCAATTATCCAATCATTCATTCCCAATTTACCATGCAGCCTGTTAGAAGAAGTAGAAGAAGAACCAAACGTGGCTGATAATGCAGCCCATTGTTCGGCAGTGAAGCTCGGAAGGGTTTGCACAATAGGAGCAGATATCAACTTTTCAGGAGGTGTACTATGATTAACATCGGGTGTGGCAGCATTAGCACGTACTCCGTTATGACCACGACCTGCTGAAATTTTTGTTGACGAAGTGGTTGGTTTGCCCTTCAAGTTGCCTTTTCCCTCAAGATTAGATCCATATTTTTCCAAGTACCAATCTGGAGTACCATGGACGTCGAATCATATAGCAATATCATGACCTGATTTGTGACAGTAAGAACAAATCAAGATCGCCTTCTCCGTTCTCTCAAGACGATGTTTGGTTCTAGTATCCATACTCACAGTAAAACCTACGGCATCTGGTTTCTCTTCAATGCAGCGTGTGATCCCTCGAACCCGCTCATCTTGAGCGATTTGTTGGAATGCCTGATTCAATGTAGGGAGAGGATCTTGTGACAAAAGAGTCGTCCTCAATTGGGCATAATAATCGGAACACATGCCAAGAAGAAATTGGTGCAGCCTATCATCGGCACGTCGTTTTTCATGTTGTTTACCAACCTGACAAGTACATTTACCACACTTGCAAGAAATCAAAGGCTCATGTTTATCGAGTTCATCCCATAAAACATTCAATTTACTGAAATAAACAGCAACATGCATAAGTTTTGTTTGCTCACAGCGATTAACATCCCCGTTAAGTTGGTGAATATGCGGACTGTTCACAATCGAGAATCATTCGTGCAAGTCATCCCATAAGCGTTTAGCATCATCATAATTCGAGAGCATAGAACGTACCTTCAGATCAATCGTATTCGTGAGCCATGAGACGAGCATGCATTGGATTGTGACCCAATCATCTTTCGTACATGGAGGGACGATGTCTGTGATTGTTCCATTAAGAAAACCGAATTTGCGTCGAGAGGAAAGAGCGACGTGAATAGCATGAGACCAATCATCAAAATTGTCAAGCTTCAAACGAATGGGAGTAATAAAGTCGCCAGGGCGATCTTGTGGCCCTAAGTAGAATGGCGAACTGGGATCAATCTTTGCCGGTGGTAGAGGTAACAAGAGAAATTATTTTCTGAAGCAACCTAAACCTGGCTCTGATACCATGACAAATTACGGTGCTGTCCCTCATTTTCATTGATTCAATGAAATATTTATACAAAAAGACAAAGCCAAAAAATCCCAAGTTCCCTAAAAAATCCCATGATCCACGGCTATTTTTTGGATGGAAATAATATCATATAATAAAGCAATCACCTAGATATTGGTCTATCCTTAAATCAAGGAATAAACCCCCGTAACATTTAGCGTTCATTTCTTATACTGAAATATATGCATACCAACTTTTTAAAAATCATGAAAATAAATCTGCACTACTTCGGGTTGATCCACCTTCCTTCGGAGATTTCGGGGTGTTCACTCTTTCAGATGATTCTTCTTGCTTTGCCTACCCTCGCCTAAGGCTTCCAACTCCAAGAGGCTCACTATTGCTAATGTGCGGCCCGAACGGAGCTACCTACTAAGATAATCCCAAACCAAAGCTACGTCGGACCGGACTTTTCTGAGTTGAGGTCGTCACTTCCTAGCCTTCCTATGAGGTGTGTTTAGATGAAAAATAGTAGTGGGGGTGTTTAGAGTGAGTTTAGAGTTCTACTTGAGTCGAGCTACGCCCCGAAAATGCTCTATAAGGTGGGGTTCAGTCAACTTCTTATGGATCCCTCGCTATCTAAGCCCAAAAGTAGAACGGGTGTTAGAAGTGCGTTCGATTGATTCAATATCGATGAATCTAGAAAAGCGAGTTGAGAGTTGGAACGAACGTATAACAACAATTTTTGGAATGCCGTGGGCATTCTTGATTGGTGCTAAGCTAACTATAGTGCAAAGTCGTATCTCTTTGATTAATAAGATACAAAAGGTTTATCGCTCCCAGGGGGTGCAGATTCATAATAGGCATATAGAAATTATTGTACGTCAAATAACATCAAAGGTGTTGATTTCAGAAGACGGACTGTCTAATGTTTTTTCACCCAGAGAACTAATTGGGTTGTTGCGAGCGGAACGAATGGGGCGTGCGTTGGAAGAAGCGGTTTGTTCGTCCATCTACGGCCAATCTATATATGGTAGAAGAAACCTAAATAAATCAAAATAAGATTTACAAAAAAAATGTGCTTGAAATTAATAATTGAAAATACACTCAACTTTCAAATTCTTCATGCAAATTAAAGACAAATGATGTTGAAATCTACACATAAGAAATAAAACATGAAAAATAAAACAGCATGACAACACCTATAATTACTTAACATTACAGAAGCTGATATCAATCTTTCTGTCCAATCGCCACATAGATACAATCCCATCGATCATTTTTAAGTTCGATGGTTTATGTGACATCGCAAACATATGTAGTCTATCATTTTCCATTCGCAACACCAACAACATACAAAAAGCTTCTGTTTCAACGTCTAGAACCGGACAACGATGCAGGAGATATCATCTTTACTGTCTCGATTTAGAGCTTCCACAGCCAATTGTTTGGCCGCCTTCTGTGGATCTTTTATCTTCTTTGCAATATCTACGGCTTCTTGATTTGACATCACCTGGAAATGGAGTGGATATGTTCTGAGACTCAATAAACAAAATTTGTGAAGAGAATAGTAGACTCAAGGGTGGGGGCGGAGACCTTCCATAAGCCATCGCTGGCAAGAATGAGGAGCTCAGTTTCGTTATCAACATCAGTATTTGTGACGTCAGGGTCAGATCGTAGGTGCGACTTTAAGTTCTTATCTCCAAATGCACGAGAAACGGCTAACTGCCCGTTTACTCTTGCAACATCTCCTGTTAGTATATGTCTATCAACTTAGTTATGCTATCGATATGGAGCTTAAAGAAATGAAGAACACACTCAAAGAAAACCTGTAAATTCTGAAAGGAGGATGTTGCACTGAAATGCAATATATATTTTCTTCACAAGAAATTCAGATTTCAGGGAAGGCAGAGCATAGTTTTCTACATGTACTCAAAATTTGTACATGTACGATTTCTTCAGCTATATAGAAATAAAACATTTAGGTCGGGAAATAAATTTTTTGGTAAAATTAGCACAAAAAAAATTTGTTCAAAGCAAGATTCAGTTTCCAAAATCCTCCCATCCACTCTGCAAGCACGATGGCCAATAGATAATCCACAAAAAAAGAGTTGGTACACTTAAAACTGTTGTTTTTCAAGTCATAGGTAGCCAGTAGTACCAGGCATGTTGGAGACAAATCCGCCTCTGTTCTCGATGTCGTCCCTCTCCGCGTTCGGCTCGTGATCAATAGTCAGCTGTATAGCTTGTCCCCTCCTGGAAAGCACTGCTCGTGAATCTCCAACATTGGCCACCCAAAGCCGTCTGCAGTCGATAAGAATTGCATTTACCGCAGTGGACCCACCTCTACCCAGCTCGGGATTGTGTGAGAGAATCGCCTGATCCGTTCTCTCGTATGCTTTTGCTATAGACCTGCCAGTATCTGCCCAAAACTCCTCCTGGAATCATGCAACACGCGGACATAAAACCCTTAGATGGATTTTATACAAACTGAATAAGTTAGTAGCAACAAAAACCAACGATTTAAGATATTGGTGTATATTCAACAGTAAGAGACCAAATGCAAGTTCTGTCATCTTTTTTAAAATCAAGGACAACTAATACATATAATTATGGATGTAAAAGCCAAAGATTCGACTTCTTTGACAAAGCAGCTAACCTCCTTCAAGATGTTTGAAAACAAATGCTTCTGTAAGTATGCTGGCACGCTATCTCCAAGATGGCCATCATAAATAGAGAATAGCCCTAGCTCACGGCGTTGAAACTGCACAAATTTAGCCACATGGAAATCCTCCATAGGATGATTTGCCTTCCCTTTTACTAAACTGACTCCATACTTGACAGGCCCAAGATTGCTTCTTCCCTTGCCAGAGCCAAATGAAGAACTCTGCAGAAGAAAAGAAGAATTTTTAACTAAAGTCTAAAAACGATCCCAAACAATACAATACCTAGAAAATAAGTGGAGAGATTTTTAAGTTAGTTAAACTCTTGTCACTGCCTACCTCAAGTTCCAAACTTCCTCTGGTACCACATAAATTTTCTGTAACCACATCCGCGTCCAGACTAAACTTTTGTGATCAATATAAAGGGAAGAAAATGAGGTGCAAATTTACTATATATTAAAGTCAAAATTCAGAGAAAACTACTGGTGTGATTAGTGATACTTGAAGGTTCCCTCGCAAATTAACATTTAATGAAATCACAAATGTTGGATTGTGAGTAAACTTGAATGAAGCATCAAATCTCAAAATGAAATCAACAGATGTTTTATCCAATTTGTGGCCTATATGATTACGAGTCCATAATTTCGTAGCTTTATGATATACATGAACTCAAAAGCAAATCCGTTGAATCCTTAATCATGTCAACATGACAAAGGCACCCCATATTTATTAAACGCCGTGATAACAACGCATGCAGGCGTGCACGTAACCTAAAGCTGCAGTAAGGCTCAGTCGTTGTGATTAGATACAAGCCAAAGCTCAAGCCTGGAATAAAGCAAATGCTTTGGATGTAAAGTATGAGCCTTGGCTGCTTTAAAGGCTCAAAGTGTACACAGGCACGCCTTAAAAAGGTAGGGAAGGAAAACTCAATCTAAACGGGAAGGGAATAGTAACTCAACTTGGCTTATAGGCTAGTGATTAATTATTTAATTATTCATTCAACAACTCGCAAATTGCATGCCGAATGATACATGAGATGAAATTTTCTTAAAATATTTAAATTCTGTTATTTTGTTCCTTGTATAGCTTAGCTTCGATAAATCTAGTGTCTCGCCTTACACGTTGCTCTATGCTACACGATATCTATGTGCCTTTAAGTCTCTAATAACTATGAGGCAAGTGTAAGCACATAATCCATCAAGACTCAGATCATGCGTACACCAGCAAGGACAGTCAATCCTTGAACATTAAGATTCCCAGACATAAAGTTACCTCCCTAAATTAATTATCTGATCCACCTTAACTTCAAATTGTTAAAATCGACAAATATGCAAGTAGACATCAATTCCAAGATCATCAATAGTTTAAAAAGCTTAAAACATGGACAAAAGATAAAGAGACCTAACCTTTGAGGTGAAACAGCAAAAATTATCCATGAATCAGTGAACACCTCACCCCTCCCTCCCAATCAAACATGTACCATCTAGTTACAGGAGCAAAAATCCACACCCTGCAAACATGAAAGAAGAAATCCAGATCATCAACAATCACAGACCAAAAACAACAACAAATTCAAGATTTAGATAAATCAAAGACAAAATCTGTACAAGGGCATTCCAGAAAAAGATTTAACATACCGATCCACTTCTCTCCAAGCCAAGAAGTCAAAAGGATCGAAGTATGTGCAAACTATTTTAAATGAATTACAGAATTACTTTAAACCTGATCCTCCAAGAAAATTTTCTGAGCTTATCAACACGAATCTATATACAAAAAACTACACGGGGACTGAAAATTCAATAAAAACAATAAATGGTAGGAATAGTGGATATGTGAGGAAAATGGGTCATAGATTAGCTGGTGTGGAGGCAAGAATGGCTGCCGAAAGACCAAAGCTTTGGGCTCCCCCCGCGTTGACTTTGTTATCTCAACTGTTTCCTTTATTATTTTCTTGTAAGCAAAATGTTACGAGACATTGTTTGTTTGTTTCTTGAATTTAATTTATACGGAAGCTTTGGGATTAAAAGAGCTCCGCTGAAGTACTTTTTTCAACATGGAACCTTGCTTTTAATCCTGTTTTACAGCCATTATCAAATTTTATATCAACCCTTCTTGAAAGAAAAAAAATTATTAATATTCCTTGGTTTAGCTGGAGAATTTTTCAATCCCAATGGAAGTACCTTTTGCTTTCTTGGTGCCCATCCTACTTTTCTCTTTACAATAATATATACATACATACATACATACATATATATATATATATATATATATATATATATATTGTATGTATAAAATTGTATAATAATGATCAAAGCATTGGCAAAGTTACGTGTGAAAGAACTTTAAATTTTGACTTTTGGAAGAAGTACGATGAATCGAAAGTTGGGAAAATATTGATAAGAAACAAAAAAATCGTATTGGTTTATAATGTTTTTAGTCAAGTTAACAAAGACTAAAAACATTGGCATTAAATCAATGTATATGTTTGTAAGAGTTTATTTTAAGTGTTTCTTAACTTATACATACAATTTCCAAATTTCTTGTCGACTAAAAACTTGAAAACAATTAAAGTAAGTTGTTGTCGACACTACCTATATAAATAGTTTCTACAAATATGCATCACATGAATTTGTATGTCTTCGCATATAATGTTTGAAAATTTAGTATTGTAGAACCTCAATTAAATTTCTCTGGGTTATAGAAAATATGTTATTTAGTAGAATTCTCATTTAGGGTATTTTCTTCAATTGTTTTACTTTCCACATTTTGTTGATCTCCAATTTCTTCGCATTAATGTGTCGTTATCCTTAATATTTTCAACGTTGTCCCTCCGAAGAAAATCCCGATATGTCCATTGTCAAAAAAAAAAAAAAAAAAAAAAAGATGCAAAGCAAATATAAAATGAATCTTTTTTCAAGTGGATCTACATAGAAGTCAAATTAGTTTTTTCCCCATTAATGTCATAATCATGAGTGCAGATGGAAAGTTGGCATGCATCATCACGAAAAATAAAATAAAAAGGTTGAGAATCTCTGGAAATAATTATAAATTTGCAATTAAAAATTCGTAAAGCATAATAATATGTAAATTGGACTATAATTTGGGAAATACAATTATTTCGAATAGCACTTGGACTTCATAAAGTCGATACTTGTTCCAATTTGCAAGTACCCAAGTCATTAATTTATTTATTTACTTGATAATCCTTTTTACGATTCTATTTTAAAGGAGGAAATATTGTCAAATTGTTTTGGAAAAATATTTTTATTTAATTTATTTCTAATCTATAGTACTAATTTTTTTCGAACATAAATTTATATTTTATTTATAATGTTGTGTGTCAAGTGCTAATATCATCACCTGAGGTAGTCGACGAGCTATATCGCATTTGTTCATCGAGTTATTAGATCATTTCATTTCACCAATTACATATAATTCAAGAGTGGATCTTATGTGAAACCATCTCACGGATCTTAATTTGTGAGACGAACCAACTCTACTCTACCCATATTCACAATAAAAAATAATACTCTTAACATAAAAAATAATACTCTTTCATGAATAACCCAAATAAGATATTCGTCTCACAAATACGACCCATAAGACCGTCTCAAACAAATTTTTGCCATAATTCAAAACAAGAACATTGTCGAAGGAAAAAAAACTTAGATTACTTGATACAAAACTCTATCTAATTAAAAAAAAATCAAACTTTATCTATACTAGAATTTCAATGCAAAACAAATATTTCCTCTACTTTACAGAATACAGAATAAATCAAGGACGCAAACAAACTAAAGGGAAATGCTAGCAGAAATATCACTCAAATACATATGCACAAAAATAGCATCACACAATCAATAAAAAAAGTACGTCCACATCTCTTGTTCCAAATGATTTTTCATCTCCCCTTCATGTATAAAGATAAGTGATACACATCCTCAAAAACAGAGGTATCATTTATCTATGTACATGAGATATGAGATGAAATACAGTGAAACAAAGAAATATGGAGCGCTACAAGTTAGCTGTTGTGCCCCTCCCTATACATATATACAAAGAGAATGAAAAACAGCAGCGGATGGGTGGGCACATGCAATGGAGGAAATCTATGTGCTCGTTCATTCGAAGGCAAGAGACATGAAACTATCATCATCCAACAGAGCCTCCAAGTCGAATAGATCCTCTTCAGGATAAATTGTATTTTCATTGTATGGAATCCTATCTGAAGCATCCTGTAACAAAAATGATCTTCCGCGATTGAATATGTAACAAAATGATTCAAAAATTTTGAAAACTAGAGAGAATAGAAGAGCTGAAGGCAAATAAAATGAAAGGTTCCAAGAAGCATCAACAAGCACCTCCTTATATCACTTCTAGGTATTTTGTTGCATAATTTGGTTTCATTTTATGTTCCTTGCTATACATGAATGACATGCGCGAACTTAAAATAACGATTCAAAATTTTAAGCACATGCCATGCATACATATGCATAGAGATAACACGAAATGACATTTGAAACAAAAGATCGGAAGCGCTTCCTTAACAATCACTTCATCCCCTTCATACTTCAGGCCAAGCTACTCCGGAATACTCAAAATTCTAATCACATGTGAATGACATGTGGAATGACTTCAAATATTTCTTTCAAGGAGACAGAGAACAGGTTCATGGAGCAAAGAAACCAATGGGATAAAGAAAAGCCATCATGAGAAAAAGCTGTTTGCAGGGATTCAGACTTTATTCTTCAGTACTGGATTTCGGATCAATATTTATTCCTAATACATCCTCAAACACCATCTTAATAATTCTTATTACTTTACATGCTATCCAATCACGAACAAAGTGGAATGCATCCCAAAGCCTAAAGATGCTAGTTATGAAAAGGTTGGGAAACCTGTCTAATTAGCTTGTGAATAGAAAGAGTTTTCAAGCACTCAACTAATTGTGGCTAGTGTTTTCATCCCAATTGACCACAAACCAAGCATCCTCTGGATGCTATAAACAATTTGTTTTTGCATTGCACAATCTCCCAGAAATTTCTAGTCGCATATGTTTAAAATATAAAAGAGTCGGGAAAACAAAAGGGTGCAAACAGATATGGAACATAGTTGGGTGTTAATTGGTTTAGTAAAAAAAAAAATTGATACCTTATTTTCACGAAAAACTTCAGCTGAAGTCAGCAACCTACGGTACTGAGCTCGTGCTTCAGGATAGTGAACCATGGACTTCACCCTGGCAAGTGCTTTCTGCATCCTTTCTTCAGCTTGCTTTCTTCCTTCCTTCAGGAAGTCATAATTGTCCTCATGAAGCAAGCTGACTCGTGTATTCTGCTCTTTCAACGTTGCATCAGATCGGAATCCACGCAGTCCCTTCCCTTTGCGTCTCCATCGTAAAATCACCTTCTCCATGATTCCCACTGACCATATAATAGGTTTATACTTTTTCCTCACTTGATGCCCCCTCACATGAGCCTATGCCACCGAGGAGAGTCAGGTTTAGAGTAGTTGACTTCAATTATACACAATACAAGGCAAATGGTTCATGCTTGACTATTGGATTTATATTAGACTCGGGAAAGCTGGAAAATCACGCACAGTGTTTGGTTTAATTTTGGGATTCTTAAGGGAAGAGTTCAGAGAAAATATTTTGGAATAATGTTTTAAGAAACTAAAATGTGTATTTACTTTTGTGTCAGGGAAACTAAAATTTTTAATGACGATTTCAAATTACACTATAATTGGTTGGATAAATACATTTTTAAAATTTTAAATAGTATATTTTGGATTAAAACATAGTATAATAATGAAGTACTTTTGAAAAATGATAGAATAATTGAAAGTAATTATTATGTTGGAAGATGTGAAAAGAAGGAAAATTTGGAATTAGGAAAAAAATAAAAATTAGTGATAAGTATTTTATTTTGGGAGATGAGAAATTGATTCGAAAAATTAAAACAAACATAAGATGCTTTCTTGCAGTGACTTTTGTTTTTTCAATTTCTCAACATTGAAACCATTCTCATTACTTTGTCATTTTTAATAGATGTGGAAAGGAATTCCGAGAAAATATTTGAACATTATTATAGAAGTTGAAAATATTGGTACTACAAATGAGTACAGAAAAGCACCTGGATTTTGACAATTTTCTGTCGTAGAAGCAAAAATTCTTTTCTTATCCTCCAACCACGAAACTTTTTCTGAATACGTGTGGCAGCAGCATTGGCCACACCAGCAGACTGACCTAACCTGCTTGTCTTAGTTGTTAAAAGGGAAACAGCCTTCTCATCTGGAGACAACACTTCAGATCCCTGTCTGTTAAGCTGTTTCCTCTGAAATGATTGAATGCGGTAAATTTGATGGATCCGAGCGGCTGCTTGAGTAGCATTACATACAGCAGCAAGTGAATCCTTCAGTGACAGTGCATCTGGTACATCCTTTACAGAATCAGGAACAGCCACCCGCTCCGAAAGTGTCTGTACTGCTTTCACGGCAGAAACGTTGACACTGCCTTCTTTCTGTCGATCAGTCACACCAAGAGATGATAGGTGTGCAGTCAAGGAAGTCTCAGCAAGGAAACCAGATATCCCCTTGTGTCCACTGGCAGCAGCCAACTCTGCAGGAGGTCTACCCAGTGGATATTCAGAAGAAGGATCTGTCAGCGCTCCAGGAGATGCACCCAAAGAAACAAGGGCTACAACTGTGTCCTCCCTATTAACAGCAGGAACATATTAAAGCAAAACAGAAATTTATTTTTTTAGGAAAACGAGGATTAGAAAATATCCTTCTGAGGTAAACCCAGCACATTACCATTTTTACAAACATTTTACTCTCTGACAATCTTCTAATCAGTAAATAATTACACCAAGTTTTTAAATTTGTCATTGTACAAGCATTCAGACCTCGTATAACTAGAGTTTTGCACAGATTGGGAACTGTAACTGTTTTCTATGGTAGAACCAAATGTTCCCATAAATAAGCAAATGCAACAGCACAAGCCAGCTACATGAGTCTTACAATTTCACAGAGCACAAACAATCACAATCAACATAAAAGTGACAGCATAAACTACTTGCAAACAAACAAAAGAAAAATAAGTTCAACCACTCTACCTGCCACAGAATGAAGCCCAATGAAGTGCTGTCCATCCATTGACATCACGAAAATCTATGCTCACCCCTGAAACTATAATTGGCCGGAGGGCCCAATTAAAACCAAGAGCAGCTGCTAAATGCAACAAACCTTGACCCATTTCATCAACAAATGTTAGCCCCTTGCCTTCCAGTACTTGTTGGAGAAGCCAACCATAAAATTTCTCTTTAAGCGGCTTTTCAAGGAGCTGTTGCCAAATCATGTTTAGCTGTGACATGCCATTTATTGATTCCAGCTTGGCATCCATTCGCTTTTCGTTCTCCAGGGAAGAAAAGACAGCCTTAACTACACTCTGATTTTCAAAAACATCCTCCGCTGAATTGACCTGGCTTTCAACAGGTCCCACACAGAGTAACTTCTCAAACCGTTGCTGGAGATGCATTACGGTTGCATCATGTTCACTGACATAATTATTTTCGTCTGACTCAAACCTAAATTCAAATTCTCTTATTTCACTACAAGCCAACCTGTTTGAAGAAGTTACATAGAAAGGAACAAGTCCAGGATTATGTGGAGGAGCATTGCAAGAGAGAAATCCATCTGCTAAAACCACCGCTGGCACCTCCACCTCTCCAAACATAATCGACCACCTGCATTTCACCAATTCCTGTTTGGTTTTGAGAAAAGTTCCAGCAACCAAAACCTGCTTGGCAGTAAAAGAAGATGTTAATATCATATTGGGTGCTACTGTAAAATTGTACCTCAAAATGACATTTTTACTGCAAATAATTCCAGCTAGTTCAAAAATAGAACAAAATTATATTGAAAACAGAAAAAGAATGATGATGTAGCGTCCTTGTCATATCAAAAACCAAAAAGTGAATCCATAAAAAAAAAACAAAAAGTGAACAAGTCTAAACCATAATTTCTAGTGGATAAAAACAGGAGATTGGTTCTTGTATGAAAAACTTTCAGTCTGCTATTAAGATTGATGCAAGAGAGAAAAACTATCAAAAATACCTCCGTCTCCGAGTTTGAATATGCCCAGTTCGGCAAAAACTCAATAATGCTAAAAAGCTGATCCTGGGAAATAGAAGGGTTCAGTGTTTCTATGTATTCCTGCAATTGACCTGGCATATTGGAGTCATCCTCGCTTCCCATAAGACTCCATGAACTTCCAGTAGTCGACTTCAATTGCAGTTCATCAGCTTCTCCAAGTTCTTTATCAACCCAACGGGAAAAGCTATCAACTTTCTTCAAGCTTTCTTCTGCTTGTAATCCATTCATTATTGGCATTTTCACAGAGAATGAGTAGTTTTGATTTCCATGGATACTCCCAACATTATCCAAATTTGAGTTTATTGCATTTCCATATTCAGCATCTGAAATCAGCATTTGAAGATTACTTTGCTCAGACTGCTCCTTATGCTCATCAGGATATGTGTAGGAACGCTCCATCTCATTCTTTTGATTTGGTGGAAGAGATTTCTCCTCAAACATAGTACTTCCAGGAAGATGAGCCAAATTCAACATCAGATCCTGGTTTACGGTTTTATTGTTCAAATGAAATGAACAGTTCTCATAGGAGGGCTGAAAAAAAGGTAAGATAAAAACAATTCATGAACATGATGAGGGAAGCAGATTACATTCGATAGGATACACAGTGCAAATAAGGAACAAATGCATGTAGAGGTAAAAAAATTTAATCAGTGGGACACATGACAACACTAGGTGTTTGCGCTTGCAGTAATGAAACTAAATATATGTTCATTCGAAAGCTCATTTGCTGTCATTTCCAATACCGACAATACCTAGGAAGAAACTTTACAAAGAAATGAAAAGCTAAAGAGTTGATCACTGCGTGCATTAATGCATAAGCACAAAAAAAATCAATTTTTATAGGGTGTGGTGTGTCCAACAGTGTATTATCACTAAGCGAGCGATTGGTCAATTAGGTTAACGGCCTTTTCTTGCTAAAAGAGGGCCCAAGGTCATGATTGGTCAATTAGGTTAAACGATTGAGGTTGTTTTCATGTTTGAGAAACTATTCACTCAAAGGCCATGATGACCAGCCTGAATCTCCAAAGAACAGGAGCAATATAAACCAACATTAAATTGAGAAGAATAAACATTTACGAGTGCATCTATTTTTGTGAGGTACGAACAAAATAATTGCAGAATTTGCATTTCAGGAAGGTTCTTCCACACGAGACATCTATTAATCAGACCAGGGAGACAATTAAAGATGCTTTAGCAAAAGCTTTTCATGGTGTGTCGTAAATGCCTACCTATTTACATATTTGAACAGAGGTGGTTTACGAGAGTCCAAAAACGTATAGTATATGAATACCTGCCAATTGGCTTGGATAGGCAGAGAACACCCAGATACCTGCTCATGAACATCTTCACCTGTCCAAAACGTGCACTCAATCAAACTACTGCACTTGGAATTGTTTTCGTACACACTTGATGAATACAGTTAAACTAGTTATACACCACCAAACCTGCGATACGGAGTCCGTAAACCTGTTGCCAAGATGCCAAATCAGGTGTTACTTGAGATCCAGATGTAAAACTGCCTCCATTAAATTCTCCCTCCCTAGTCCCCTGGGAAAGTAACTTGTAATTTGCGGCAGCAAATTGCTGATTTCCTTTTAACAGAATATTTGCTACAAATTTAGCATTTGGCTTGCTGACAATGGATGAGAATGAAAAGTGCATAATATGTATGATATAAACAATCAGATACCTGGATGTTGTAGCAGATCATTAAAGCTTGAGAGACCAGAATGGCTGTCATCTGTCAATGGTGACTCAGCATATGAATGAAATCTGGAACTTGCCTGGTGATTATCCTCTGTAGTAGATTATATATTGCATATGGGTCCATAAGAGCAACAAGGAACAATTAGTCGGTGAGCAGTTGTAGATATCAATCTCAATCACAACCAAACAGAACAATTAGTTGACGAGCAGTTGTCAATATCAATCTCAATGGGAATCAGAGAGTGATTACTCAAAACGACTCCCAGGACACAATAGAGTGGGGCAATATAACTACCGGATTCGGCATCTTCAAATGCTGAGGACATGGTGCTGGAGGGGCTTGTTCCACGAAATGAAATTCCATTTTCAGAATAGGATGTCTGTGTCTCTATGTTTCTAGCATAGCTGCTAGTTGTCTTATTACCCTGAAGAAGGAAAAGACAGAAGACACCAAAATTTAAGTAACCACCCAACTTTGCAGCTACAATGTCTTAGGTTCAACAAATTAAATGCTTCATATCAAGCCATCAAGTTCAAAATGTTAACGGGAGATTATTTACACCTTTAAAATCTAAATCCAATCAATTTACTGATGCTTTCTTTGTAATGGTTAAGGGCTTCAAGAGAAATTTGTAAATTATTTGTTCGATGGTAATGTAATTTCCACATTTTGTATAATATTAAATAATTCAGAAATCACAATTGATATGACCAAAATTGTGACAAATGTTGGATATAAATGTATTGTGTTTTATTAAGGAGGGACCGATTCCTACAATGTTTGCCCCATTAAATAGGAGTTTCAGTTTCGTTATTTGTTGCGATGTCACTTTGTTCAGCATCGTATTACTGTTTTTTATTAGTTATCAAGATGAAGGTAAAAAGGATGTGAAGCAGTGCTGTTCTCTTCATCAGGTCTGCAGTTACAGGAATAATCTCACAAAAGAAAGCTGCACAAAGGGTCTTGAAAGCTTCTTCTCCGTTGACTTGTGGCCATAAGTAGAGCGAAATTGAGCACAGAAGAATGACCAAACATCTAATTTGTAGCATGAAGTGAGGATGTTTGGTAGAAATAACACACATTGAAAATACAAGACTCAAGAGTAGGTGGATTTGAAGTGTTTGCAAATTGATGGTCATATAGTATTTGAGGAAAACACTTAAGACGGAATACATTACTGTTTAAAGATTATAAAATAAGAAGCAAATAGAGCCTAACCTTGACTTCCAGATAATGGACAAAAACTATGTGCATGAGATCCCTGCACCACCATAAAACTTGGTAAGAATCGATGTTTAAAATTTTCACGACGTTTGAAAGGACCAGGCGTGGCTTACACTACCATCAAAACTAAAATGAAGAAGAGACAAAAATCTCTGCAGAATCACTTTTTACTATAAGAAAAACAAATAAGGTGCCAAGGAACTAATTGAAGTTTCATGGCAACTCATAAACAGAGCTAGATTCATTTGATCAAAGACTATTTTTTCCTTAGTAAGGGCTATTTTATTATCAAACTTATTCTGAGATTGATAAAGCTTGTGAGAACTCGTGTAGCTTCAATGGTTCAGTCTATGAAATTTTTAAAAAATATCAAGGCAATTTTTCAATGATAAAAATTATGAGGAAATATTGCAGGATTTAAAATTAAACAATTCAAGAGTTTGTAATAAGTGTCTCATAGTTAAGATTGGGAAACAAATGTTGCAATTGGTTTTGAAGCAAATGTTGGCTGGATAAAAAGTGGGAAAAAAAGAAATAAACCAAGTACAAAATTTGTGGCACAATCTATGAGAAAAAGGCCAGGAACCCTCTGATATAAGCAAATACCACCAGAGTTTGAGAGATCGATCACGAAAATTTAGTTTGAAATATTTAAAATTTAAGACTTACTGTTCAAGCAACCAGTAGCTTCGCCTCTGAAAATTTTCGTTATCTTCTCCATGGGCGTAGTAGCAGTGTAACATATCAACACTTCCAACCTGAAGTTGGGAATATCCAGAAAGATATCAAGTTTTTCATTTACTTGACCAACCATAGCATGTGTTTCAAAACAGTCATAAACTTGTCTGGATAGGCCAGGTATGCTAAAACAAAATGGCCATCTATCTCTGTACCTTCAGTTTTTCATGGGCTTCCTTAACAGTTTTCCCGTCTTTCTTCTTTCTCCAGTTGTGACCATCCTTCCGGAAATACCTTAATACCTTCCGATCAAAAAGAAAAACAGAACCACCTGACAAGATTCATGCATCAAGGTAAATAAATGTTTGGCTATTGATTCTAAAATGAAATTGAACAAAATATTATATACATTACACAAAAGAAGAAAAATGATTAAAAGAAAAGCAAATTTATTGGCACAAAATAGAAGCTTGGCTACAAGAATCTATTTTATGTTCTTACTCTTCCATGCAACACGTAAAACAGAGACACGAAGTACAAAATCAGTAGCATCAGTTGTCAAGTATATTCTTAAAGCACTTAATAAATTAAATCGATTTCACACATCTTAACATTATCTGGAAGCAGTAGTCAAAATCTTACATCAGATAAGAAAAACTATTTTTTAGGGCAAAAGTAAACTGCCCAGAAGAGGACTTGTCCATTTTGGTACCTCTCAGTAAATTCTTCATGATAAGCATTGTCAATAATTGTGCACCTCTAATGTAAAGCAAAATAAAGTCTTCAGTAATAAGAATTGGGGATCACAGATGGGAATAATTTTTTTTACTGCAGTATAAGAAGAATCTCACAATTGATGATTATTACTGCAGTATAAGAAGACTCTCACAATTGATGTTAGGACTTTCTATCGGTAAACTGTGCCAATAAGATTTATCACGCCCCTTCAAAATACAAAAGGGCCATTCTTAGCTTTCTTGTTGTTTAAGAAAAATAAGTAAAAAAAAAATTCTGTAATAAATGTGTAATTGTGTATCCATATGCTTATAAAGATAGTACTCTGGTAGCATCATTCACATAAACAACAAATGAAAGTAAGTTTTATGTGGATAGATAAAAAGACTTACTAATTGGCTTATTTGGAGGCTGTGGAGAAACTTTAAATTTTTCATAGCATCTCAAGATTTCACAAATCTCAGCAGGTCTCAGCCACCGGTGTCGGGCTTCTGACAATATCTGCTGAACATCTGCATATCAAAGAAAAGAAATCACATGTGCTTCCCAACTACCAATACCACAAATCCACAATACACTAAATAAATGTTTGATGGAGCACACCAGTAATGTTGCGACATCTTATAGTACTCTTTTTCAAGCCATACAAGAATCCCACATATATATTACGCTGTTTTTCAGGTGTTAAACAGTCCCGAGAATCAGAACTGGATCTAATTGTTAATGTGTAGTGACATGATTTCGAAACATTCCCAAAGCTTTAATCGTATAACAAAACCTTTATTCCTATAATCTAAGATAAATTTAATCACCCGTCGCCCCTATTCTCCACTTCAAACTTCCACTAACACCACTTTTCGACCAACATATAGAAGCTACTCTCCCCAAAAAAACAAAAACAAAAAGTCTGGTCTTAGGCAATCTTACCTAAACGGTGCCCTAGACTGTACGGCGATCCGATTTCAGCCATCGATGAGTTGATCGCAATGGTCCAGAAGAATCAGGTGAGCTGTATTTATAGTTCCACGAGCAATCGGTGAGAAGAAAGTGGAAACGCGTGGGGGCGAAGACGGGAGGAATGAGCAAAAGGCTGTCTCGACTTTGATCAGATTTTGTACGTTCACACTTCTCAGTCCTTGAGCTCGGCCGCTAATCATTGGACCACACGTGGCAACTTACCAAAATACAAATTAGAGTTATATGTCGTGGATTTTCTTAAATAGCTTTGTACCTACATTTATTTTTATTAAAAAATAATTTTTTTGAGTTTAATATAATTAGTTTGATTATATTATAAAAAATGGTTATATTGTGATCATAAAAATTTATGAGGATAAATATGATATATTATCAAAATTACTGAATAAAAAATGCTGAGTAGTTTGTCTACGTTAAACCAAGTATTATTTATATTACTAGTGCACCGACGTACGCGTTGCGTGTTCGTATAATATTTTTTGTAATTTATTTGGTTTATATTTAAATGAGGATCAAAATATAATTATAAGAAATAGTGATTGATTATACTATAATTTTGATATGAATTAAAAAATAAATATTAAAAAGAAAGAAGAAAAAAAGAGTAAAGTAGGAGTTGGACCTACAACTTGGAGTTTAAGATACAGAGGCTCTCTCCGTTGAACTACATGTGACTTGCATTGAAATTTTAGCACTTCAGCTTTTTCATTCCAGTCCATTCCAAGACGGCTGAGAAATTGTTGATATTCCATAAAAAACGAGAGTTATAGTTAACACACCTGATTTAGCCTGGATCGAACTTTGTTGCGACAGCTGCCATTGCGTGCTGCAATGACAAACCATGGGTTGCAGTCAAGGGTGTCCATTAAGGTTGTTGATGGCATGTTTCCTAAATCATATTGGAGAAGACATGCTTGGAATTGAGCTATCATGTGATATTCTGCAGTAAACTTGACACTTGATAGTGCTGTAGGCAGTTGAAGAATAATTGGTCTTGCCTCTGAGTACTCCGTAGAATTTTTTGTTTTTTTAAAAAAGAAAAAATTAGCAGCAGATAGTTGTTTCTTTTCAAGAACATGCATGTGAGTTCTGTTCGTGAAGAATGACTGCTACTGTATTCGTCATCAAATGTTAAAACTTCAAAATGTGCTTGAATTTTTTTAGAAATCTTCAGTTCAATCTGGTCAAGTATCTGATGACGTGAGTATCATATTTGTAGAGTAGTTGATGGAAGAGAACTCGTTCAGTTCGCAACATACGGACCAAATGCGCAACGAATGTAAGATATTTGTTTTCTATCCTCTCCTATTTTTCCAAGCAAAGGTTGTTATGTTCTATCATTAATGTTCCCTCGTGTATTTTTGGACTTTACTCTCAATGTTTGAAGAGTTTATTAAATTTTGACGGTGCATCCTTGTAGCGCTGCACATTGTTTCTCGTTCTGCAAATGCAGGATTGTTGAAAAGGTTTCAAAACATCATGGTGGATCAAGTAGCAGGAGCCCTCCGAGAAGGTGAAATTTCAACATTTTTTAGAGCTGATTATTTTGAAGAAAAGACTGGCGTGAATGTCTCTTGCTGGAGTATTCCTTTATGTAACTTTTGGATTTGATGCTCGATGCTTCGTGTTGCCTGCTGCCCGTTGTTAAGAGAAAATCTTCCCAATATCATACCATGTCCATGTCTGGTTGTGTCTCAGTTACCGAGATGATTATTACGGGAACACAGATTATAGGCGGGGGAGCAGAAGCAGTAGTTTCGACAGGTATGAGCGTGACAAGTATCCTGAAAGGGAGCAAGCTCGTAACAGGAGCCGATAGGGATCATGGCAGTAGACGATGTGATGACGCATGTTGAAGCCGGAGCATATCACTTGAAAGGTTTCCTAGGCATATTGAATTTTCATTCTATGCTGCTGCTGTTTATTGAAATTGTTCTCTTTGAAAATTGAAAGTCTTGTTCGAAAAACTCATTGTCCGAAACATTAAGTTCTAAAGTTACTTTGGAGGAAAGTAAAGTACACATTACATTTTGTTCATCCGAACAGGTCTTCAGCGTTCATCCTCTAGTTTCATACATGGTAATCAAAATATTAAACATTATGTATAAAGTGTACTTAAAACGCACTTATCATCTTCAACTCACAGTGAGCACGTCAGCTTCTTGAGGGATCTCCTCATATGTCCCTGATTCTTCGTTATACGAATACCTGCGTGCAAACATGTTGCTACTGATGAATACTTCAAATAAATGTTTACTAGAAGACCTAAAAATAGAGCTGAATATCGTTTTCAAATATAAAATATGTGAACTTAAGTTACAAATACACAGTGCAAGTCAAATTTGAGCATAAAAAGCAAAAACTGGATCAATATGCCTGCATAGCACAGTTTTTTTATTTTAATTATATAGTACAGAAGATCATGGCATCAGTACGTAGAACACAAAATCTTCTTTAATATATGACATGTAGTGGACATTACAAGGCTGGCACTTGAAAGCCTCTGCCGTCATAGCACAGCAAAAGGCTAGCACACGAACCAGTGGCGACATAGAAGCCAAAAAAAGGAGATATTGTCACACTTACCATTTTCCCGATACAGCACTGCAATAATACCCTGAAGATGGATCATAATAATAACCAGAACTGCTGCTGTAATAATATCTGCATATACGAGAAATCGTGAAAACAAACCTAAAAGCACAAAAGATCTCCGTATTACAGCACAATGTCAAGCCACTAATTATGAAGTTGGAAATTGGAATAGGGGAATTCTTAATGACTCCCAGGATTTAGAATTATTGGTATGGTACACATCGTGATATATCTTGTGGGCAGTTGGCAAATGAAATGCGCAAAGATTTTACTGTTTCTTCGTGATCCAACACAACTTATCCCGGTACTTGTATCCATAACATATACTGTCCGAGTAACATATACTGTCCGTCTGTACATAATAAAATGATGTGGAAGCCAAATAGATTCTTTTTCTTTGACTTGGGACACCATGAAAATAAATAAATTGATTGTGGGAAAATTTTTCAATAAAACTCCCCATGTTTGCTAACTAACATATAAGGAAATAAGGAATAATAAGCGCCATCATTAATCGACTAAGCATTCCTTTTCAATAAAGCCCCTACTTAAGCTCGCATAAGGAAATAGCTATCGTTAGACAAGTAACTAAAATTTTCCAATTTATTTAAAGATGTGATGTCATGCAGGTTGCGGACAATCAACAAATTAGAAGTGCCCAGATAAATAGTTTTAAAGATGCGGACATACCCGGAAGACTCGTCATATACATAATCATTTTGCAGGTCTCCGCCTGCAATCCAGACAAGCAATGAACAACAAAATACAGCTTGATTTCTCAGCTATGTGCTTCAAGAAATGAATCATTAGCATACTCTCAGACGACTGAACAGAAACTGATGCACTTCCTGCAGAGGCTGGATTTTCAGCAACAGCAGTTCTATCATCATCCGCAAACATGTCAAAAAGGTCATCAGATTTATCCCGGCCCATGTCTACTGAAGCTCCATTCATCCTTGCCACAGCTAACTTCTCGTATCCCTCTGGAATTAGTTAACAGGGTATAATAGAGGTCAATTCCATGTGTAGCTGATGAATACACAAATTTCATTGGAAAAACTGAAGTCACTACGAATGCCAATAACACTCGAAAAGTCAATAATTAATAAAAGAAGTTACTTTAATAAAAAAAATCCTTCTTAATTACTGGAATATCCACCATTCCACCCTATATTTGGGACTGCCCCAGTATTTATCGGCCAATTGCCATTTTATGTTTTCCTGTCTTTTAATGGGG